>NW_016807614.1:595415-598302 GCF_001698545.2 Rhinopithecus bieti | reverse complement strand
GGCTGTGTTCTTATCGGGGACTTTCCAGGTGGTGTCTTTCTAAAGTTGAGATATATGGTAGTCTTTGAATTGAAAGATATATGGTGGGGAGACATATGGTGGGATGAGCCCAGGAAGTTGAGAGACCTATGGAGGGGAGACATATGGTGGGATATGTTTATACTGGGCTCAGGAAGTTGAGAGATATATGGCAAGCACTGGTAATTAGAACAGAAAAAGAACAAGACAGGGACTTTCACAATGCTTGTCTATACAACGTCTAAAATCTATAGATAACATAATCGGTTAGGTCCGGGGTCAACTTTTAACTAGGCTCAAGGCGCCGCCCGGGCTGTCTGCCTGTGGGGTCAACTTTTAACTAGGCTCAAGGCGCCGCCCGGGCTGTCTGCCTGTGGATTTCATTTGATCTCTTTCAGAGGTTGCAGTGAGCAGAGATCGCACCACTGCACTCCAGCCTGGGTGACAGAGTGAGACTCTATCTCAAAACAACAACAACAAAAAAAGACACACACGTGCATATGCAGAAAGAGACAATGGAATCACAAGGAACTCAGGTGGAGATATAGTACCAGTTATTCCCTGGCACCAATAACTAGTTAATATAGTCTACACCTACCTTACAAGGCACCATGTTAGACGCAAGTGCTTTCTAACAGGCTATTGCTATGTAACTACATCAAAGAAGGGCAAGTCTCCATCAAGGTCAATCAACTACTCCAGATATTTTAAATGAGGAATCAGAAATGGGCAGCTGCTTCCACAGACACAGGGCACAATCAGACCGTGTCCTGCTCCCGATCTTCACTACATGTGCCTGCACTGTTTGCCCTTGAGTTGTGGCCTTACCTCCTGGGACCTGGTCCTAACCCCCCAACTCAGATCCTAGGTACAGCGCTGGCCCCTGCCAGGGCCTCCATGGACGCCCATTCCTGAAGGTCTGTTCCATTGCTGTCTAAAGGCCAAAAGCAGAGCACAAGGCAGAAATGAGGGGTAAGGAAGAAAGGCAAGTGGAATAAAAAAGAAACGTGAATGCATAAAGGAACAAGAAAAAAGTGTTTCTTGGCAGATTGGGGAAAATAAGCAAAAGGAGCATTTCATAACCAGAAATACAAGTACACAGCATGGAACCAAATTGCCTAATCTAATTCTGGAGGTGCTATAAACCTGATGGCTGTATTGGGGTTCCATTTCACATTTCAAAGAAACAAACGTTGTAAAATTGTGATCTTGATGTTTTTCTGTTCACAGGTCTAATAACTGCCTAACAGCAGTATCCTGCCCTTTCCAGATGATTAGTGTTGAGTTTGTTGTTGGGTTTTTTTTTCTTTCAGCTTATGGGAGTCTCAGAGAGCACTGTCTGCCAAAGCAAAACACCAAAACAGGAGCAGAACTTTCTGGCCATCCATGTGCAATTAGGAGCCCATTAAATACCACTCAGATAACTCAACATCCGAAATCATCCTCCATGGTGCAGCTGACAGCTGAGGCTAACGGGAAAAAACACCAGCTCAGGAGCAGCCTCACTGGGTCTGCATCTGTCGAATGAGGACCATTATGGTAAAACTCCACCCCTCAGCTTGTTGGGAGAAAGAATAAATGGGACGGCACTTCATACATTGTCAATTTAGGCAGTGACAGCACAGGAACATCATAATTAACCACACTGCTCTCTCCCCATGGATCTTTATGATGGAGTAAATTACACCAAGAAATATTACTACTTGTTCTCAAAGGATTCTATTGATTTCGCAGTTACTTGATTTAAATACAAAGATATAATGGTCATTTATTTCTTCAGAAAATACAGGTATTCTTTTTTCTCCAAAAACATTATGATTGCCATTTTAATTCCTGTGGTAAAGAACACCTTTAGGTACTGGGCAGCACATGACCCAGTTCAGTAAAGCGGCAGGAATTCTTCTTGGAAAAAAGGGCCATAGAGATCCAAGTCAAACGCAGTCCCGATCTGTGAAGATGTATCAGAGGGACCCTGAACCGAGAACAACCATCAATGTTTCTGACTGCCAGCCCTCTAGCTAAGCACTTTACCAACATCATAACACTATCCCATCTAAGCCTCACAATTCTGCCAGGTAGGTACTATCATCGTTTGCACATTTAATACACAAAAAGAAAGTGGTTTAGGCAACTCACCAAGGTAACAAAGCTACTAACTAGCAAAGCTTAGGACTCAGGCTCCAAGGCCATCCTCTTAACCACTGGGCAGCACTGCCTCATGTGGATATTTCCATTGCCAAACCAATCTGGAGGCAACAGAAGCTTTCTGCAGGTGCTCTGTGTTCCAAGAAAGTGTTCCATCTACTCAGTATTTACTGAGCACATCACTGGAAAGACAAAGACCTTCACCCTATTTACCCGGGGGGAACTCGATTCTGGGGGACCTTGAGTCTAAAGACAACTCAGGCAAGCACTGAGAGGTGCTTTTAAAAAGTCACAGTAATTCACAGACCAGGCTATAAAGCACTTTTGTCTATTGTGATAGGCCCCTCAAAACTTGTTTGGGGTAAAAAGCTGCCTATTAGTGAAGGGGTGGCCTGCCCCTCCACACCTATGGGCATTTCTCGTTAGGTGGAATGAGAGACTTGACAAAAGAAATGAGATACAGAGACAAAGTAGAGAGAAAGAAAAAAGTGGGCCCAGGGGACCGGTGCTAGTATTCACTGATAATTATCTTTACCATCTTAAAGATAAGGGAGTGGCAGGACAATAGGATCATTGTAGGGAGAAAATTAGCAGTAAGACATATGGATAAAGATCTCTGTGACATGAATAAGTTCAAAGGAAAATGCTGTGTCTTGATATGCATATGCAAACATCTCCATAAATCCCCCCCCCTTTATTTTTTTTTGAGACAGAGTCTTGCTCT
>NW_016807614.1:569722-595297 GCF_001698545.2 Rhinopithecus bieti | reverse complement strand
TCCAGCAAGTCCCACCTTTTGCCGTAAGGCGGTTTTCTCCTATCTCAGTAAACAGAGCATACAATCGGGTTTTACACGGAGATGTTCCATTGCCCAGGAACGGGCAGGAGACAGATGCTTTTCTCTATCTTAACTGTCAACATCCGTCAAAAGGCCTTCTTTCCTCTTGTACTAGTCCTCCTCAGCACAGACCTTTCACGGGTGTCGGGCTGGGGGACCATCAGGTCCTTCTCTTCCCACGAGGCCCTATTTCAGACTATCACATGGGGAGAAACCTTTGACAATACCTAGCTTTCCTAGGCAGAGGTCCCTGCGACCTTTGGCCATGTACGTGTACGTGTCCCTGGGTACTTGAGATAAAGAGAATGGTGATGACCTTTAACCAGCAAGCTGCCTTCAGGCACTTGTTTAACAAAGCACATCCTGGACAGCCCAAAATCCATTAAGCCTTGAGTCACCACAGCACAAGTCTCTTGCAAGGACAAGGTTGGGGGTGGGTCACAGATTAACGGCATCTCAAATACAGAACAAAATGGAGTCTCTTATGTCTACTTCTTTCTATATAGACACAGTAACAGGCTGATCTCTCTTTCTTTTCCCCACATTTTAGGGATACACATGTTCCATAGTGTGAAGACTTTCTTAGAAGATAGTAAACCAGTTTATAGCAAAAAGAAACCCAGCAGGCCTAAATCATCCCTGAGTACGATCCATTCTATTCTGCTCCTCTAATTCATTGCTATATGTAAGTAAATGTTCTACTACAAGTAATAAAATCATAACAACTCCCAAATTCTGCACATCCCTTTTTGAGTGCTATGGGAACATATTTCCATCTTTAGGGAAGTTGGTTACATTAGCCTAGGACTTTACCGAGACACAAACAAGCTATATCAGATGAACTTTCTTATGAAATTCCATCTGTAGCAAATGTTCATCCACATTACTGTTACCTGGGGACTTTGTTGATGACTCTGTCTTCCCCTTTACACTGGCCACCTCAGGCAGCTGCTACACAGATTTTTCCCTATGTAAACTCCTCCTTGAAATAGCAATCTAAACGGCTCAGGGTGCAGCTGGCCCTCCATACCCACAGGTTCCACATCCACAGATTCAACTAACTACAGATCGAAAATATTCAGGAAAAAAAAAAACTAAAAAAAAATACAAATTTTAAAAACATTACACAGTATAACAGCTATTTACACAGTATTTACCTCCTATTAGATATTACAGGTAATCTAGAGATTATTTAAAGTATATATGAGGGCTGGGCCCAGTGTAATCCCAGCACTTTGGGAGGCTGAGGCAGGAGGATCGCTTAAACTCCAGGAGTTTGAGACCAGCCTGAGCAACACACGGTGAGACCCCGTCTCTACAAAAAGTTTTAAAAATTAGCTGGGTGTGGTGGCTCATGCCTGTAGTCCCAGCTACTTGGAGGCTGAATGGGAAGGATCACCTGAGCCCAAGTTGGCACTGCACTCCAGGCTGAGCGACAGAACAAGACCCTGTCTCAAAAAATTAATTAACTTAAAAATAAAGTATATGGGAGGATGTGTGTAGGTTATATGCAAATACAACACCATTTTATACAAGAGACTTGAGCATTCTCCGATTTTGGTATACATGGGGGATCCTAGAACTAATCTATGGATACCGAAGAACAATTACACTACAATACAGGAATTAATTTTAAAATAACACCTAAAGATAAACTCTTATTTTTCCCTCAATTTATTATGCACACAAACATTTGGAGTTAGCTACAGATCTATGGCTCTCTTAATTTGACAATGTATTCACTGTTAAAGCTCTGTTTGCACAAACATTTTAATGTAAGCCAAATCTTGATAGTTGGACACATGGAATTTGAGCTCTGAGAGTGGAGGCAATGATTGAATATTCCGGACTTGTTTCCTGTCTTATAATTTGCAAAGTGGTGCAGTACTCAGATTGACCTCAGGGAGCTTAGAGAGGGGTGAGGAGCAAGAAAATCACATAATCAATGCAAGAACTAGGAAGTGATGTGAAGGGCATCAAGAGATCACAGCCAGCAGGGAAACCTGATCCGTTTTCATATTAATCACAGAAGGGACGCCTGAGCAAGTGGGCATTGGGCTGACATCTCCAGGATGAGTCGAGCTGGCTAAGTAATGGCAGCGTGGGCATTCCAGAAAAGAGAAAGGAAGAAAAGAGAAAGGTAAGAGCAAGGGCCTGAGGCAGGCGCAGAGCCTCATGGGGGAATCTGACGCAGCTTCTGGGGAGTGAGTATGACATACACAGTATGAGAGAGGAGTGGGGCAAGGGCCAGGTTGTGCAGGGCCTTGAAGGCCACATTGAAGATCTAGTCTTTATCCTAAGGGCAAAGAGGAACGAGTGAAGGCTTATTGTATGTGGTCTGCAGACAGGTATGAAGGTGACCAGATGCGAATTTTGAAAAGCTTATTCTGGCTGTAGTGTGGAAAATAAACTGGAAAGAGGCAAGAAGGGGTTCAGGAAGGTCAGTTAGACTCTAACAACATTTTAAGTGAGAGACAATGGTAGCAAGGACTAGGGGTGTAGCTGTGGAGATGGATGAAGGGATTTGAGATTAGGAGATGAAATGCATGGAACTTGATAGGCTGCACATGGGAGTAAGGAAGGTGTTCTTTTTTTTTTTTTTTTTTTTTTTTTGAGACAGAGTCTTGCTCAGTCGCCCAGGCTGGAGTGCAGTGGCACAATCCCGGCTCACTGCAAGCTCCGCCTCCTGGGTTCACGCCATTCTCCTGCCTCAACCTCCCAAGCAGCTGGGACTACAAGCGCTCGCCGCCACGCCCGGCTAATTTTTTTGCATTTTAGTAGAGACAGGGTTTCACCGTGTTAGCCAGGATGGTCTCGATCTCCTGACCTTGTGACCCGCCCGTCTCGGCCTCCCAAAGTGCTGGGATTACAGGCTTGAGCCACAGTGCCTGGCCTAGGAAGGTGTTCTTAAACCCTAGGCTTTGGGCTACAAGACTGCAAGGACAGGCTCCCATTCACCAAGTCTGGGAATTTGAGAAGGGCTGGGTTTCAGAGAACATGGTAGGTTCAGTTTGGGACATTTTATTCTGAGATACTTGGTGACCTCCCAGTATATCAGAAAGGTGTTTAAAGTTCTAGTTCAGTAACTGAAACTACTACATGTCCACCCAGATAGGAGACTAACAGTTCCTTACAAATAACCTACAACCAGCAGAAAAAGAACTTGTTGAACGATGAAGTATTTTCATCATTGTTGAAAGTCATGAATTTCTAATAAAACTGCATAAGCAACATCTATAATAAAACAATTTCGGCCAGGCGCAGTGGTTCATGCCTGTAATCCTAACACTTTGGGAGGCCGAGGTGGGAGAAACATGACGTCAGGAGTTCGAGACCAGCCTGGTCAACATGGTGAAACCCTGTCTCTTCTAAAAACACAAAAATTAGCTGGGCATGGTAGCGGGTGCCTGTAATCCCAGCTACTCAAGAGGCTGAGGCAGGAAAATCGCTTGACCCTGGAGGTGGAGGGTGCAGTGAGCCATGATTGTGCCACTGCACTCCAGCCTGGGTGACAGTGTGAGACTCTGTCTCAAAATAAATAAATAAATATGAAATAAAAGAAGACCATTTCAAAACTATCTTTGTAAGTTCAACTTTTTAAGATATATCTTTCAAGAGAAAGTTAATTCCATCTACTATTCAAGATAAAAATTCTTTAAATTTTGGCATTCTAATTTAAACCAGTGTATTAGTCCGTTCTCATGCTGCTATGAAGGAATACGCAAGACTTGGTAATTTATAGAGAAGAGGTTTAATTGACTCACAGTTTCACATGGCTAGGGAGGCCTCAGGAAACTTACAATCACGGCAGGAGGCACCTCTTCACAGGGCAGCAGGAGAGAGAATGAGTGCCAAGCAAAGGGGGAAGCACCTTATAAAACCATCAGCTCTTGTGAGAACTCACTATCACAAGAACAGCAGGAGGGTAACCACCTCTATGATTCAATTACCTCCCACCAGGTCCCTCCCATGATGTGTGGCGATTATGGGAACTACAATTCAAGATGAGATTTGGGTGGGGACAGAGCTAAATCATATCAACTAGGCAGCAAACAAGAAACTTCAAAATGGAGAAAGAAAAATAACTGTTCCTTAAAATGAGCAAAGCAGGGTCTTTGCATCACCTAAAAGCATCACCTAAAAGTGCACCAATTCACTAAAAGGTTTGAGTTAACTGTAAAAAAAAAAAAAGGAATTAGATTTTATTGAAGATTTATGTCCTAGACACTTCAAGACACCCCTCATTTAATCTTCATGGCCCTATGAGGCAAGAATTATGCCTCCATTTTCTGAATAAGGAAACTGAGTCAGAGAAATTGAATAATTTGCCTAAGGCATAACTACTAATAAGGGCTGAAATGGAAATCAAACAGATCTAGGTAACTCCTTTCACCAATGCCCAAGACAGGAAAGGAACGAAGCTGCCATTTCCTTGGTGCCAGTCTTCTGCCTTGGAGGTCAAATTATGGGATGTTTATGTCCTGGTTTTTTCTGTTATTACCTGCAATTAAGCAATTATGTTCTTAGTCTCAAAATAACCTTAATTTTTAAAGAACTGTCTTTGTCAATTCAATCCTCTCTGCTTCATCTTCTTAAAAGAGTTTTACCTAGACATATAATCATACCCCAAAAAGCTTTGTAAGTCTGGTTATAACTATTCGCAGAATTTAGATCAAAACGTAAATTGAAACCTGGAAAATACAAATGTTTTTTTCTATCAAATGCTTACCGCATGTTTCCAAACCAAATCCACTAAAACAATGATAAATAAACTAACCCTAACTTACAAAAAATTTTTCAAAAGCAACTTATTTTCCGAAGGAAATAATGCTGGCCAGGCATGGTGGCTCACACCTGTAATCCCAGCACTTTGGGAGGCAGAGGCAGGCAGATCGCCTGAGGTCAGGAGTTCAAGACCAGGCTAGCCAACATGGCAAAACCCCGTCTCCACTAAAAATACAAAAATTAGCCGGGCGTGGTGGCAGGTGCCTGTAATCCCAGCTACTCAGGAGGCTGAGGCAGGAGAATTGCTTGAACTTGGGAGGCAGAGGTTGCAGTGAGCCAAGATCATGCCACTTTACTCCAGCCTGGGCAACAGTGTAAGACTCTGTCTCAAAAAAAAAGCAGGGAGGGGAGAGGGGAAAGGGGAGAGGGGAGAAGGAAGAGGGGAGAGGGAGAGGAATGAGATGCTCTCTGGTGCTATCTGGTAAGGAACTTACCAGGCCACAAAAGGTTAACAACTTGAATTGTTAAATAAGGACTCTATGTGTGCTAACAGGAAATATTACAAGTCCTTACAGATGGTAAGTATGTGCACTGCCTAGAAATGTGTAAATGAAATCATGATAAATGAGGGGGAAAATGCAAACTAGTAAGTACACTGATTATACAATGTTTAAAAATGTAAATGAATGTCTGCTATGGCAGAGTCATATGAAGCTTAACTTTCCTCTATGATTTTTATATATACAGATGTATGTAAGTATGTGTATATGCAGGTGTGTAGGTGTAGGTGTAGGGGTGTGTGTGTGTGTGTGTGTGTGTAAAGCTCTTTGTTAAATGTTCAAAAGCCTATTCATTCTCCAGGAACCTAAGATAACAGCACTTGTCACTGCCCACCCACGGCCCAGCCCACGACACCCTGTCCTGGCTCAGACACCGGGCAAGGTAACTGAGGAGACACGGAAGAGGAAGAGGGTGGAGGTGGAGTTATGAAGAGGAGAGAGCAAGCGGGGCTGTCATCAGGCAGGTCAGATAGGTGCCTGGTGCAGCAGAAAGACTATACACTTCCAACTCAGACTGACCCACTGCAAACTCCAGCTCTGCCCCTCACCAGCTGTGTGACCTCAGGCAAGTTACGCAATCTTTCTGAGCTTAAAATGAGAAAAATAAAGTCTACCTCCCAGCATTTGCATAGGAAATGAAAGGAATTCTACAAAATTCCTGGCACAGGTGTCTCTGGATGGCTAGTCCCTCTCCTTCCTTGATCGGTTTAGAGTCAGTTGCCTGGTCGGTGAAGGGAAAAGCAAGGTAAGAGTAACAATAGGGTATTGTGGGGATTAAAGGAAGATGTATGGCAATGGATCTGTCAACTGCAGCCGTATACAAATACTGATTATTAATGTACTCTGGGACTCTGGAGTAACAGGAATAACTGCAGGGCTGAGCACGTCACATGCAAAAAAATGTTTGAACAGCAGCAGCATCATTGGCAGTATTATACTGCTGCTTAAAAGACTTAGGATTTCGTGATTCAGTGTTTAAAATGACATTCAAAAGAAAAATCGCCTCAGGCCTACAGCTGCAATCCTTCACCCTACGCCCAGGCTCCTGTGTCTGGGATTCAGGGCCAAGCTGAAGCCAGCTGGCCTCCAGATGCAGTGACCACTCCAGGGAAAGCATTTGGGTTTGTCAGAGCTCATGAAGTGACTGCTAAGGGGTCAGTTCGTGCGTCTGGAACAGTTGGGAACTACTGTCTAATGTCTGGCAGCCAGGTTCAGCACTGAGCTCAGAAGCTGCCCAGCGAGCAGGAAGATGCTCAGTTCTGCTTTGAACTGCAGCCAAGAGGCCAAGCAGTAACTTCATCTCTCCTCCAGTTCTTGCCACAGGAAAACTGACAATAAGGAAAAAACAGATATAGTTGGGTCTCTCTCTCCAAGGGACACTGACACCAAAGTCCTCCTAACTCAAGAGGTCCTTCAGACAAATCTATCAAAATCTCTGCAAAGAGGCCTCCTTGAATTCCAAGATCCCAAAGATAATTGTTACTCCTAAAATTTACTGTAGTAAAAATAAAAGCAGGTCTCAGCTCAAGTGTCACATCCTCAGAGAGACCTTCCTGACTACCTCATCCTAAAAGTGGGGCCTCCCCATCCCCTTATTATCTTTTTTAAATTATTATTATTTTTTAAAAGCAGGATCTCACTCTATCACCCAGGCTGGAGTGCACTGGTGCAATCATAGCTCGCTGCAGCCTCAAACTCCTGGGCTCAAGCGATCCTCCTACTCAGCCTGCTGAGTAACTAGGACTACAGGCACACGCCACTACACCCAGTTAGTTTTTAAATTTTTTAAATAGAGACAGGGTCTCACTGTTGCCCAAACTGTTCTCAAACTCCTCAGCTCATGCAATCTTCCTGCCTCAGCCTCCCAAAGAGCTGGGATTACAGGTGTAAGCCACTGAACCTGGCCCTCTCTTTATTTTTGAGAATAGTACTGCCTGACATTGCCTACCTGTTACTTGTTGCCTCATAAGAAAATATGCTGTACGTGGCAGAAAGTTAGGTTTATTCACTGCTGTGTCCCAATGCTGGCACTGAAATATTTATTAGTTTAATGAATGAATGAATGAATGAATGAACACTGCACATAATACCTAAGTAACCTGTTTGTGTCCTTTTTAGAAAATTCTATAGCCGGGCGTGGTGGCTCATGCCTGTAATCCCAGCACTGTGAGAGGCCGAGGCGGGCGGATCACCTGAGGTCGGGAGTTCAAGACCAGCCTGACCAATATGGAGAAACCCTGTCTCCCCTAAAAAAATACAAAATTAGCCGGGCATGGTGGTGCATGCCTGTAATCCCAGCTACTTGGGAGGCTGAGGCAGGAGAATCGCTTGAGCTGAGGAAGCGGAGGTTGCTGTGAGCTGAGATTGCGCCATTGCACTCCAGCCTGGGCAACAAGAGTGAAACTCCGTTTCAAAAAAAAAGAAAAAAGAAAAAAAAGAAAATTCTATATAGTTCAGAAGAGGAATATTTATAGCTGAGTATATTTTACAAGTTGAGCATCAGGTTTTAGCTTCCATAATGTAACATTACATCACTGTTGCTATGAGAAAGTGAAATCTAACTTAAAACTCAGATGTCACTAATCAATGGTATCCTTTCCAGGAACAAAAGCCTTTCTAACTGAGGACTGTAACATGGTAACTCTCTCTTCCATAGAACCACTTTGTACAATGTTGTTTCTGATGGGAATATACATGTCTTTTAGGAAACGGAAAATCCAATCCAGTTGCTGTATCAAAGAAAAGGATCCTTGCAGAAAAGGGAGGAATACTACTTCTGGGTGGTGGTAACTTCTCATATCTTGATCATACAAATAAAGGCTCCTCTGCAGGATGCAATCTACCAGGGGTTTGGAAGTAAAAATCAAAGGGCTGTTGCCACCAAGAGGACTGCAGTTTCAGACCTGTGGTGCCAGGATCTGCCTCTGAACCAGAATCATCCTCCTTCCAGCCTGTGGGAAAGTACAGCAAAGGACTTAAAAGCAGGACACATCAAACATATGCAGTTTTCATAAGGTACTTTGTTAAAAACATGTATTCTCAAAACATGTATTCTCAAATTGTGTGACACATAATACAAGTACGCAATGCCTCCTTCATAACTAATGTAAAAAACAATTTGGCCAGGTGCAGTGGCTCATACCTATAATCCCAACATATTGGGAAGCCAAGGTGGGAGGATCACTTGAGGCCAGGAGTTTGAGACTAGCCTGGGCAACATAGCGAGATCCCATCTCTAAATTTTTTTTTTTGAGACAGAGTCTTGCTCTGTCACCCAGGCTGGAGTGCAGTGGCACGATCTCAGCTCACTGCAACCTCTGCCCTCCGGGTTCAAGGGATTCTTCTGCCTCAGACTCCTGAGTAGCTGGGACTACAGGCACACGCCACCACACCCCGCTAATTTTTGTATTTTTAGTAGAGACGGGATTTCACCATATCGGCCAGGCTGGTCTCGAACTCCTGACCTCGTGATCTGCCTGCCTCGGCCTCCCAAAGTGCTGGATTACAGGTGTGAGTCACCGCGCCCGGCCAAAAATTTTTTTAAATATAAAGCAATTTCTCTAAAAAATTAATTTCAAGCTATAAAAACCCACAAGGTCTAAGGTTAAACCAGTCTTTTGACTCTCGGGGAAAAAAATATGAATAACCAGGGAAATGAATACAGAGTTGGTACTGCTTTTCAATAATAAAATAATAAAACTGCTATTAGACAAAACGTCTTCTTCAAAAAGACCCTTGGGGGAAACACTGGGCCTCAGTTCCTGATGTGAGTGGGAAGGTGCATCTTTTGGAAGCACTACTGTCAGGCTGTACGAGTTTCAAAATGAGGCCTGGCTGGCAGGTTCCAGTTCTGCTAATCTTACTGAGGAACAACCAGCAAAGGACATTCCCAGCCGAACGCTTTAACACTCAAGGGAAAATGGTGTCTGTAACAGCAGCAAGCTTTCTCTTCAAAACTTTGCATCTTACTTTAAATGAAGGGTTCTTAACATATGCATGCATGCAAGTTTCGGTCTGTGTGTACATGTGTGGATTTCTGCGGAGAGAGTTCATAATGTTCAGAGTCCTAATGGCGACTATGTCCCAAAAGAAGTTAAAACACCACTTTTTTTTTTTTTTTTTTTTTTTGAGATGGAATCTCACTCTGTTGCCCAGGCTGGAGTGCAGTGGTGGGATCTTGGCTCACCACAACCTCCATCTCCCGGGTTCAAGCAATTCTCCTGCCTCAGCCTCCCAAGTAGCTGGGACTACAGGCATGCGCCACCATGCTTGGCTAATTTTTGTATTTTTAATAGAGACGGGGTTTCAATATGTTGGCCAGGCTGGTCTCAAACTCCTGAACCTCGTGATCCGCCCACCTCGGCTTCCCAAAATGCTGGGATTACAAGCATGAGCTACTGTACCCAGCCAAAACACTACTCTTTTAAAGGGTGGCAGAACTTTAGCCTCTGGATTATTTTGGGAAACCAAAGTTTTTCTGAGCTGTCTCTAAAGAATTCTGTCAAACCGGGAGCTACTTGGGGTTAAAAGCCTTTTCCCAAGAAAAATCCTCGGAAGCCTGGGAACTAACACACAATCGTGTGGGTGTGGACCTCTCATATCCCTGGAATGCCTAAGAAAGGCCCTGCTGGACCTCATGGCTCAAACAGCCCCTGACATCCAGACAGCAAGTCAGTAAGGTCTTCACTTAGGGTTTGGATTCCTGAATTTGCCTCTCACTCGTGGATGTTGACATTGTCCAGAGCAGGCTTTGCTATTTCATAAGTTACTATTTTTTTCTCAGAAATGCATTATTTTCTCCCGTTTCCCAAGAAAGATCAAAATTAACGCTGAGTCTCTGATGCTTCAGTACATCACTCAAAATGCAGGGCACATCTCCACAGAAACTTTCCTCCCAGGCTTTTTTCTTCAACTGGGCATTTCTGCATCAAAACGTAACCCTTTAGTCACTGTTCCCACTGTCCCCTGCCCCCTCAACAAACTGTATCGCAGCTATTTAAACATTTTTCAACATCTCGTAAGAATAACACGCACATTTCCCCCTCCCGTTTAAAAAATATTATTATTTTTTTTTTCTTTTGACAAAATCCTGTTCTCTGGGTGCTTTTTCAAATATGGAAATTTAAGCATGATCTAAATTACATGAATTCTCTACTCCCCACAACCCTGCCTGCTGGACCTGTTGTGATCACATATCTGTTTCTACAAGCCACAGAAGAAAGTGACCTTGTTACTCTGAAAATCTCACTTTCATTACAACTCTACCCCATTACCAATATTCCTTCAGACATATGGCAATTTTGGGCCTTTCTTAAAAAATGTGGCCAAAGGTAAAATAAAATGAAAGGCTGAAAAATGACTGCTTTCTGCTTGCTCTCCTAAACTACAATCTTCTTCCATCATTTTTTTCTAAACCAAAAGGTACCAGTCTATTTGGAAAATAATCAGTTTTATAAAACGTACCCTTACACTATTATTTTTACAATGACTACATGTATGGAAGGAGAAATTACAATCTGCTGAGAAAATTGCAAAATAATTTCTAACTCTATTTGCTATAATTTGACAATTCCATCTTACGAGTCTAGAAAATGTATCATTGCGAAATGTCTCAAACCCATTATCCTAATTGAAATCTACTTAAATGGAATAGTTAGTTCCTTTTCAAGTCACATAAAAGCACATATAGAGCAGAGATCCTTCCTATTAAATCAAGAAATGCTATACCTATAAAGTACATGACATCTAAGCAGTAAAGATTTTAGCCTCAAAATTCCTTAACCATTTATCATCGTGTATGTGCATGCTCATCTAGAGACCTTCACCGGCTGCCATAGATACAAAATCGAGGATTGAACAATGTTCCTTTAAAGATAATAATAATAAAGTCAAGAAAAGCAGACATATTATATTATGGTCATCTAGCTAGATTTCACTGCCCAGTTTTTGTTCTCCACATATTTTATTGCTTTCTTTTTAATACAATGAACCTTTTTCACTTTTCTGATCCTAAACCTTTGACTTTGGAATATACTGCATATTTTGGTGGCGTTCCATTAAAATGGGTCTCTGTCATAGGAATACGAACCAACTGGACAAGAGGGATGGGAGCCCCCAGGTACAACAGACAGCAAAGGAAAGCCCGCAGACAGCTGAGAGCTAAAGCCATCACCGCCTCTGTATTTAATCCACAGTGCTGACTCTTCATTAATTTTAGATGAAATTCCACAGTAGGTTTTCTGTAATTACCAACAACTTGCATTACTTGCTCATGAGACAGCTCTATCAATAAAGAGATCCGGTTTCTTAAGCAGAGTCTCCCAGATCAAAAGCCCACCTTCATGTGAAGATGTGTGCTGCCAATGGTCTAAGGAGTCCTCAGAAGCAATACGGAAAGGAGGCCTTCCTCCAACACCCTTTAAGAGCCAGATCCCTGACCTCCTCCTGAGCACTAGAGGCTGAAATTCAGAGAAAGGAAGAAGCTTAAATGGCCAAAGGCAGAAGATGACCATTCTTGACTCGAATTTAAATTTCTGCTAACAGGGATCTACTGCAATCATGCATATTCGTCACCAGCGTTGTCCTGTTTTTTTCTGACAGAGTCTTGCTCTGTCACCCAGGCTGGAGTGCAGTGGCATGATCTTGGCTCACTGCAACCTCTGCCTCCCAGGTTCCAGCAATTCTCCTGCCTCAGCCTCCTGAGTAGCTGGGATTACAGGTGTGCGCCACCACAGCTGGCTAATTTTTGCATTTTTTAGTAGAGATGGGGTTTCACCATATTGGCCAGTCAGGTATCAAACTCCTGACCTCGTGATCTGCCCACCTCAGCCTCCCAAAGTGCTGGGATTACAGGTATGAGCCACCACGTCCAGCCTACCAGCATTGTCTTAAATATTAGGCCGCCCCCTGGAAGAATGCTTTCTGAAAGCAGCAACTTCTGTCTTTAAAAAAAGGTATATAAAACAATCATACTTTCATGAGCAGAGCCCACCATCACAGGACACGCATGAGGTTCATGAGGAAAGGAAGGAGTCAGTAACTGCCAGCAGCAGGTGTGTGTTCTCGATCAGCTAGAGGTTGCACGAGGAGAAGGCTGGACTTCTGGGCTAAAATGGGCGAGCTGAGGCCCTAAGGCCTTCCAGGGAAGGGCAGGATCCACCTTCCAGAGTCACAGTACTGGGAGGACCAGCCTCCTGGTGCTCTCTCTACCTCAGGGACCCCCTTTTCTTGCTGCAGATAAGAATCACGAGACCTAACAGAAAAGCCAATGACAGGGAACAGACTATTCAGAATACAGAAAAAGAAAGAAGGCGGCAGCTGGGTGTGGTGGCTCACGCCTGTAATTCTGTAATCCCAGCACTTCGGGAGGCCGAGGCGGGCAGATCACCTGAGGTCAGGAGTTTGAGACCAGCCTGACCAACATGGTGAAATCCCATCTCTACTAAAATTACAAAAATTAGCTGGGCGTGGTGGCAGGCGCCAGCTACTTGGGAGGCTGAGGCAGGAGAATCGCTTAAACCCAGGAGGTGGAGGTTGCAGTGAGCCGAGATCGGGCCATTGTACTCTAGCCTGGGCGACAGAGTGAGACTCTGTCTCAAAAAAAAAAAAAGGAAAGAAAAGAAAAGAAAGAAAGAAGAAGGCAGAGGAAGAAGAGGAATAAAAAAGGCAAACCCAAGAAAAATAAAGAGACTCCCTGTGAAAACTCAGTAGGGTACTGGTCAGAACAAACTGACTAAGAAAACTGAAGGAGAAAATATCCTGGCACAGGATACCTGGCTAGGAGAACATGTATCTCCAATTCTTTCCCGCAAAGGTCTTCTAAGATTTGAGGGGAGAGGGACTAGCAGTGAGGAAAGAGAATCTCGGGGCTCCAGGGATGATCTGGTTTGAGCAGTGAGCAGGCAGCCAGACTTGCACACGGACCCCTGCGCGGGGAGCCTGCAGTTCGCTCACCGGTGTTGTCTGTGCTCCAGGTTCTTCTACTGTGAACTGGTCTCTCCGTTCTAAAAGCTGACTTTAGAGCTTTTAGATGAGAGGTATGAGAGATTTAGACCTGAAGTTCCTCCTTAACCTTTCTCAGTTGAGGGCTTTTTGAAAGCCTGATGAACATCAAAGATCCTTCCCCACCACACAAATATACATACGCAAATACCCACAAGAGTTTTGCACTTGATTTTCAAGGAGACACAGATATTTCTCTTCCCCCTCCCCAAGATTAAAAAACCCAGACGTACAGAATTCATTACACTGTTTTGAATAGGAGGAGTAGGGTTTTAATCTACACCCCTTTGGATGGTGAGTGCATGGTCCTAGGGCATTTGGGCAAGACAGAGATAGCACATGAAGTCTCACTCCAGGAAGAGGACGGTGCCTCCCAAAGCTTTGCCAGCAATTTTACTCCTGGAACCAAGACTGTAGAGGGAAAACAGCTGGTTACTTTCTAGACAATAAATAACCAATCTATTGAAAAACAAATTATAATTGCAAAACATACCTAAGTACTTTATGTTAGTGAGAGAAAGAATTAGAAATAATCAAAGAACAAGAGAGAAAGAGAGAAAAGAAAAATTGGTACACTAATTTATTGGGAGAAAATAATCTATTTCATAAGAATTTCCCATGCTTAATGCTACTTAAAGAGTTAAAATACTTGCTTTAAGATTCTTTAAAGACCTTCCCTAAAAGGAAACACAAGATGGGTAGGGACCTCATTTTAAAGATTCACAGGAGGCTGACTCTCACCAGTGTCTGGAACTGCCCACTGACAGTCCCCAAGAATAGCCACTGCCTTCTAAGCAGTGTCATTATCACCGGATAACCAGTCCACATTAACTAAATGCAGGTATAGCCTATTTTATAAGCCCTTTATCAGGCCTCAAAGAATTTGGCTTGAAATCATCCCAGTGATTAGATGAGGGTTCCCATGACAAATTCTGGGCTTCCTGCTTGTCTGTCAGGGACCCTCCCTCTCTTAGCAATAGCATCACACTTGAAAAGATGTCCCTGTGTACCCACATTGACAGAAATAAGAACTAAAGGGCTGGCCGGGCGGGGCTCAACCCTGTAATCCCAGCACTTTAGGAGGCCAAAGAGGGTGGATTGCTCGAGATCAGGAGTTCGAGATGAGCCTGGCCAACATGACGAAACCCCATCTCTATTAAAAAATACAAAAATTAACCGGGCATGGTGGCACATGCCTGTAATCCCAGCTACTTGGGAGGCTGAGGAAGGAGGATTACTTGAACCTGGGAGGTGGAGGCTGCAGTGAGATGACGTCACGCCACTGCACTTGAGACTGGGCAACAGAACAAGACTCTGTCTCAAAGAAAAAAAAAAGAAAAAATCTAAAGGGCTGACCCCAGGCACCTGCCCCTTACCTACTGTTTACTGCTGTAAGAACAGGAAACCAAAACCTCTCATTCCAACTTTAAATACCGACTTAAGCACTGGTATAAACCAACTCCTAAAACAGAAAAACATCCTTTAAAAAAATTCCTTTTTTCCTTAGCTTGAATAAAGCACCCATCTCACTCAACATTAACCAATCGACAGTACAGCCTGCTCTGTGCTTACTCAGCAGTGTGTAGGGCGAGAGGCTAGGACACTCCACTGGAGCACTGTGGGAAGGAGCTCAGGAGGAGCTGGAAGGCAGTTCTGAGAGGGAAAACGGAGGCTAATGGTTCAGTTCTGTGGCAGAGCCCACAAAATGGCTAAAATTCTTACAGACCATAATAAGCTAGGTTTTAGAAATAGTGAAATTAGACATTTCTGGAAGGCTTCTTCGGAGCTGTGGGTCAACAAATATATATATATATATTAAAATTGTTTTCAATTTTATTTTTTGAGATTAACACTTTGGCATTAAAAAATCGCCGGGCACGGTGGCTCAAGCCTGTAATCCCAGCACTTTGGGAGGCCGAGATGGGCGGATCACGAGGTCAGGAGATCGAGACCATCCTGGCTAACACGGTGAAACCCCATCTCTACTAAAAAATACAAAAAACCGAGCCGGGCGAGGTGGCGGGCGCCTGTAGTCCCAGCTACTCCGGAGGCTGAGGC
Source organism: Rhinopithecus bieti (assembly GCF_001698545.2). Classification (NCBI taxonomy): domain Eukaryota; kingdom Metazoa; phylum Chordata; class Mammalia; order Primates; family Cercopithecidae; genus Rhinopithecus; species Rhinopithecus bieti. Next base: position 579,893 of record NW_016807614.1, on the reverse strand, counting down.
AGGAGAATGGCATGAACCCGGGAGGCGGAGCTTGCAGTGAGCTGAGATCCGGCCACTGCACTCCAGCCCCGGGCGACAGAGCGAGGCTCCGTCTCAAAATAAAATAAAATAAAATAAAAAAATAAAAAATCATACAGACTTCTGGAAGGACCTCTTAACCATCCACCCCAGAAAATTCTGGGCCCTGCACTTGCTACATTTGCTGCCAAAACAACTCTATCACCTAACTCGAAAACTAAACTCAAGATGTGTTTTTCCCTTCCCTAAGATTTTAGTGCCTCCTGAAATAAAATTCACTTCAGGCTATTAGGCCTCCTCTGAACACCACTCTCGATCACAGTCAGCCTTAAGACAAAAGCTAGGCTGACCAAATGAGCTTGGTTTCTGGCTCAGAGCATGATCAGTAGCCATTTCTGCTGGGAGTTTTAGCCTTAAAAAAAAAAATTAATGTTCCTGCTTCACTATTAACCTACTCCATCAGGATCGAATACCACTCACTGTATCCCCACAGACATTAGCCTGCCCTGGGAAATTAAAACAAAAGCAATTCCTTTCCCACAGGTTTTCAGCTACTGACTTATTTTCCATTTCAATCTTGCCCCTGAACTTAGCCGGGCAAAGAGGCTCAATCCCTGAGGGCAGCTCCTGCCAGGCTTCCTACAGCAGTTTCTGCTCCTAACTGTAGGTGAGGTGGATGGGAAACTGGGATGGCCACATCAGATCAGCCACTGTCAGGGACTAACCGTCAAGCAGTCACTTCTAACACCCATCCAGGCACTGAGGATACCAAGATGGCTCCTGCTCCAGGTTAAGTGGGAGCACTTCCATCATTTTTATCAAAGGAAACATTAATAGAAGGTAGGAAATGCTCAGCCGTTAGTGAGCAACTTTACTGAGCAGGTGCCAGCCGGCCTGCCTGAACAAGATCTCTGTGCTTACTTCCCTGCCTCAGTCACAAGGTCCCTTGCCCTCTGGATGGCTTTTCCTCATTTGTCATCATTAAGTCCAACACACACACTTCCCTCTACCTGCTCTCAGATGTAATATTATCAGCAAGGTAGGGTTAGAGTTTACCACATAGTCCACTTGTAATAGACTTCCACCTTATACAAACATCTGCACGGTCTACTACACTTGCCGGAGGCCTACTTTAAAATCTGTCTATGGAAAATAACACTGTTGTCTTGGTCTGGCAGGCAACATTCTACAACAACATAACTTGCTCCCCTCTCACTTTTTTTTTTTTTTTTTTTTTTTGACAGGGTCTCGCTCTGTTGCCTGGGCTAGAGTGCAGTGGCACCACCTTGGCTCACTGCAACCTCTGCCTCCCAGGCTCAAGCAATCCTCCCGCCTCAGCCTCCTAAGTAGCAGGGACCACAGGTGCACGTCACCATGCCCTGCTAATTTTTGTTTTTGTTTTTTATTTTGTAGAGACAGGGTTTCACCATGTTGCCCAGGCTGGTCTTGAACTCCTGAACTCAAGGGATCCACCTGCTTCAGCCTCCCAAAGTGCTGGGATTACAGACGTGAGCCACCAGGCCCAGCTTTCCCCTTTACATCATAAAAGGAAATGCTTTCCACCAGGTTTCCATGATCAGGGCACATAGAGTAAATCACTTACAGGATTTTCTTTTGGGGCTAGGTGTACCCCATAGTACTTTGCTCTAACTCCAATCCTAACAACCATCAGATCATATTTGCCTGCCTGTGCTGTTAAGGTTTCCAGCACATGGGGGCATGAGCTGCTCATGTTCAGGCACAAGCTTACAGATACCGGAGCCCCTCCCTTAATGGTGTTCCCAATCAGCTTTGGTGCTAGTTTCCACTCGAGAGCTCCAAGGCACCACTTTGGTACCTAAAATGCTACTAAGTCACACAGGTCTCCTCATTATCCGATTCTGTGATTTTCCTGTAGACTTTTCTCTAATTACTATATATTAATACAAATTTCTAATTAATATAAAGCTTAAAGCCTTCTTAACTTGCAGTCTCCCAGAAAACACATCGCTTTAGCCTTCACAAAACATCTCTCTGGTTACCGGTGGTGCTGGTCTGGGGAACCAGTCCCTTCCTTCCAAAAGAACATTATCTCGGCATCAAGTCCTTCAATTTCCTATTCATAACCTCAAAGTTCCCGAGGAAGACCTAGGTTTCTCCTTTTTCCTTATGACATGTCAGGTGGACCTGATGAGCACTGGCAGGCTCCCCCACTCATCTGGAAGCAGCCCTCAGGAAGACAGAGAAGGGGGAAGTCTCCCCATCTGCAGGGTCAGGTCTAAACACAGCTGTCCAGCTTCTTTCCAACAGGGAATCTAGCAGCAGCAGGAAGCCTCCCCTGTGCAAGGCACAACCAGAATTCCCTCTTATTACTGCCTAGAGCCCTTTTTAGTGTCCACCAGGTAGTACCGGGGCCTACTCAGAAACACTTGGCAAACACCCCCCACAGGCAAAGTACTCTAGTTTGTTGATGACAGTGAAGGAGGTCAGAGGGAGGAGAAAGGTGCAAATACGAGCAGGGCAGAACCCCCACCCTCCAGGAAGACAGGAAGACTACTGCACCCCTAGCTGTGGGCTGTATATGGAAGACTCCAACCTTAAGGTCTCAGAATGGAGCCCAATGTCAGTGCTTCCTGAGGCTGGGAGCAGAAAACCCATTCAGGCAAGAGGGTCAGCCTCAAATCCCATCCTTGCAACATGATGGGCAAATGCCTTTCAAGTCTGGGACAAGGGCATGGAATATGCTTTCTCAGAACATGTTTTTGTAGGATGCTCTAAACCCTCTGTACCATTTTGATCCCTGTGGACTTTCCCCCCCACCCCGCCATTTCCCTTCCTGAGTTATTCTCAAAAAACTACTTAACCTCTCCAATAAACCCAAGGTGTTTTGTCTGTTTTGAGGTGTCACCCAGGCTGGAGTGCAGTGGTGCAATGATGGCTCACTGCAGCCTGGACCTCCCAGACTCAAGCAATCCTCCCACCTCAGCATCCTGAGTAGGACTACAGCTGCACACCACCATGCCTAATTTTTAAATTTTTTGTAAATAATTTAAAGATGGGGAGGTCTCCCTATGTTGCCCAGGCTGGTCTGGAATCCTGGGCTCAAGCGATCCTCCCACCCTAGCCTCCCAAAGTGCTGAGATTACAGGCATGACCCACTGTGCTCAGCCATATAACCCAGTTTTCAAAAGAATTCCTCAGTTGAGTTTCCCCTTGTTTTCTAATGTGGTTTGCACTCTTTCATTCATTCACCCCGAAAATATTTAAGCAGCATGTCTAGTGGGTCAGATACGAAGCTAGGTACTGGGTAGATAATGCGGAGCAAAATCAACAAGGTCCCTGCCTTCCTGGAAGGAGGGGAAAAGCAGGTATCTACCACAGAATATGCAGTAACAAACTGTGATGAGTGCTACAAAGGAAGAGAGAAAATGGGGGTGGGGGTGAGGTGGGGAGTAGAGCTGTTTCCTGCAGAGGATTCAGCTCCTAAAAAGTCTAGCTCCCTTCCAACTGGGAAGAGAAAAGCGGCCAGTGTGCCTGGAATACAATAAACTGGGAGAGAGAGAGAGAGAGAGGCCCAGGCTGGAGAAGGCAGGAGGGGCTAGATCACACAGCACCTAAACATGTTCAGAATGTAGATTTTATCCCACAAGTAACAAAGAAACCTTCAGAGAATTTGAGCAAGGATGTGACAGAATCATGTTAGAACTATTTGTTATTTATTTGAGACAGGGTCTCTGTCACCCAGGCTGGATGCAGTGGTGTGATCACAGATCACAGCGGCCTCAACCTCCTGGGTTCGAACAATCCTCCCACCTTAGCCTCCTGAGTAATTGGGACTACAGGCACAGGACACCACACCCAGTTAATTTTTCTTTTTTCTTTTTTCTTTTTTGTAGACAGGGTCTCACTATGTTGCCCAGGCTGGTGTTGAACTCCTGGGCTCAGGCAATCCTCCCACCTCAGCCTCCCCAAGTGTTGAGATTACAGTTGTGAGCCACCATGCCCAGCCATGTTAGGAATTTTTTAAAGACCACTCTGACTGCCAGGTGGTGACGAGATTAGAAAGGAGTAGAAGTAGATGAGGGCAGGTCAGTGAGGGGCTGCCGGAGTATTCCAAGCAAAAAGATGGTTGTTTAGACCAGACTAGAACAGTGGCAGAGAAGCTTGAGAGAAAAGAACCATCCAAGAGACATTTATAAGATAAAAATCAGCAGTACTTGGTGCAGGACTGGATAAGGGTGAGTGGAGGGAGGTCGAGCTTGCATTTGCAGTGAGGAGAAATGTCAATTACCTCTGGCAGAAAGCACAGGCTGAGCAAACTCTGCAGTTCACTGGCACCGCACTTCCCTTGGCATCTATTTTTCAGAATTTCTAGAAAAAGTTCAAGCCCATCTCTTATTTACTCCTAAATCTATTCCAGAAACTGTCATCCATTTTTAACACATTTATCAAGCATCTACTATGCTCTGGGGATAGAGAGGTGACCAGCAGCTCATGCTCTCTACATCTGTCTTCTTTGAGCCCCTGGGTGTTGCCTAGAGGCGGCCTCTAAACCCTCCCGGCAGCAAACACAACTCCCAAAGCTGAAACTTCATACAAGTTACCTTCTGAAACCTTCATACAAGCCACTTAACAGACGCCTCCCTACCTCTTAGAGACATTCCACAATGCAACAAGCAGCTTGAGCTCTTTTCACTCAGAGATTCACTCCTCATTTCATAATATTCTGAGCCCCAGGAGACATCACAGCATCAAATCAAAACTCCCCAGGTCTTTGAGCCTTGCTCTTGAAGGAAGATCATGAGTCCCACCAGGCAGTTCTTCCTTCTACTACATAATCAAACTCCTTTTCTGTAAAATGTACTGAGTTTGGAACCTACATGCGACTTGTGCCCTTTGATTGGTTGCCCAGATTAGTTTGTGCTGGGTTCTATCTTATCACCGGGAATGGTGGTTTAATAAACCCTGGAGCTATACCGTCCAATATGGGCACATGGAACTATGTAAATTAAAATTAAAGTTTCGGTTTCAGCTTAATTAAAATGAAAGCTTCCAGCTCTCAGTTGCACTAACCACCTTTTAAATGTTCAATGGCCTGTTGTACGTACCATGATGCACAGAGGCACTGCTACAGGGTTGTTTGCATGTTTGATTTGAATTTCCCCTTTAAAAAATAAAAACAGAATTCAACATATAGAAATTTTCAACATATTAACTTGTGTCCTGTTTCATGCTACAAGTGAATACTATAAATTGAACTTAAAGTAACATACGCCACTAAAATACTGCTTCTTAATCAGTTTCACAGTTTGGGCTTTGTGTAAAATTCATTTGCTAAGAATGTTTGAAAATAATCTGTGACTTCATCATGGGCTCATAATTTTATAAGCCACTGTGGACAAAGACTGTCCTTTTTTGTTTGTTTGATTTCTAGAGACAGGGTCTCACTCTGTCACCAAGGCTGTGGTGCAGTGGTGCCATCACGGCTCACAGCAGCCTTGAATTCCCGGGCTCAAGCGATCCTCCTCCCAGCTCAGCCTGCCAAGTACCTAGGACTACAGGTGTGTGCCACTGTGTCTGGCTTTTTTTTTTTTTTTTTTTTTTTTTTTTTTTTTTTTTTTGTAGAGGCAGGGTCTCACTATGTTGCCTAGGCTGGTCTCAAACTCGCGGCCTCAAGTGATCCTCCACTTCAGTCTACCAAAGTGCTGGGATTACAGGCATAAGCCACAGCACCTGACCTTTTTTTCTTTTTTTTTTTCTTCTTTTTTTTTTTTTTTTTGAGACGGAGTCTGCTCTGCCCCCAGGCTGGAAGTGCGTGGCCAGATCTCAGCTCATGCAAGCTCCGCCCTCCGGGTTCCACGCATTCTCCTCGCCTCAGCCTCACCGAGTAGCTGGACTACTAGGCGCCCCACCTCGCCTGGCCTACGTTTTTTTTTTTGTATTTTTTTTTTTAGTAGATGACGGGGTTTCACCGTATTAGCCAGGATGGTCTCGATCTCCTGACCTCGTGATCCGCCCGCCTCGGCCTCCCAAAGTGCTGGGATTACAGGCTTGAGCTTTTTTTTCTTTTTTTTAATGTACCTTGCACACTGCCCAATACAGTCACCATTTAGTAAATACATAGACTAACTGGTCATCTTGAAAGCACTCTTAATTTTATATGCCTACTTCTCATAGACAAGTCTATAAGAGGTTTCCACTAAATGTTCATTTCAGATTCTGAATTTCAACTACCTAACACCAGTCCTATGATTATACAGTATGCAGGCATTTTTTTCTCTAGAATATCTACCAAATGATTTTATAGTCCAAAGACACATTTATACTGTGACAGAAAATCCACCAACAATGCTTCATTGTGGAACTATCTTGGAACAAGATTAGCAAAAGTTGATAATTATCAAAATTCAGTAATAGATGCCTGAGATCCATTATATTATTCTTTACTTTTGTGTATTTTTTTTTTTAAATGTTCCAGAGTAAAAGTTGTTTTATTTTTATTTTATTTTTTATTTTGAGACGGAGTCTTGCTCTGTCGCCCAGGCTGGAGTGCAGTGGCGCCATCTCGGCTGACTGCAAGCTCCGCTTCCCGGGTTCAGGCCATTCTCCTGCCTCAGCCTCCCCAGTAGCTGGGACTACAGGCGCCCGCCAACATGCCCAGCTAATGTTTTTTTTTTTTGTATTTTTAGTAGAGACAGGGTTTCACCATGTTAGCCAGGATGGTCTCGATCTCCTGACCTCGTGATCCACCGGTCTCGGCCTCCCAAAGTGCTGGGATTACAGGCGTGAGCCACTGCGCCTGGCCAAGATTTTTTGAAAAACTTAGTCAATTATATACAAATCTGATGAGGCCTCACACATACTTTACAAGATAATTATAACTTTAACATGGCTGGGTTCATAGCACTTTACTGACTATCCCAAGCCAGTGACCTGTTATATGAAGTCCTCTCCTTGTATAGTCCTGAAGTGTGGTTGTTCCTTTGAATGGGGAATCATCATCAAATCTCATTGGAGATGGGGTTCAGGCAGGTTTTGCACACAGCAACTCCGAGTTGTCATGTTTGACCACCTGGCTATAAGGCCAGTAGTATCTGTCTCCTCTCATCAGGAAAAAAGGCTAAAGATCTCCTGCCCATATCCAAACACTAAAGCAGACAACTGCAGCAGAGGAACAGCTGCTTCCGGTCCATCTTGCTCCACACTGACCACTGCACCCACTGCAGAGATGCCTACAGGTAGGGCCAAGTCTTCCAGGTACGGGTACCGAATGCTTAGCACACCACAGAAAGCCCAACACAAGCTACCTTAGAATGCCTCCATGGCTACACCTACTCAGCTGTCTTAGTTTTACCTTCTGCCCTTTGGTTACACTACACATGGAATCATGGAAAATGCTGACTAAGAAGAGAAGCTCATCCACTCCAAGTCAAGTTCCCCACGGCCCTGAGAGTCAGCAAACCCTACCGACAGTCCTTTCTGTACATGCCAGGCATGGCTTTCAAGGCTCATTCAACCCTCATAGCTTCTCGGAGGTGGGAAAGTGAGGCAAAAGAGGTTAAGAAACTTCCCGAGGCCCCTTGAGCAGCGTCTGGATCCCGAGCTCCTGCTCTCCCTGCTACACTATGCTGCCCTGTGACATGTCCTCTGCAGCCTGGCAACTTCTGAGCCTGCCCTTCCCGTATTCCCTTCTCTGCCCCTCTTGACAGCTGCCAGACATCCACGTTGCTCCCTCTCTTGAAATGCTCTGCCCAAAACCCCCAGTTGCTGGTTTCTTCTTTTTCTTTCTTTCTTGGTGACCTGTTCTTTTCCTTCAGAGGAAGGAGATTTTACACATATTACAATCCAATATATATGATGCATATGTCTACTGACTTGTTTGTTGTCTAGACTAGATAATGTGCTTTGTGCAGGAGGGAACCACATCTGTTTTGCTCCCCAACAGATTTCCAATGCCATGCACAATGATTGGCCCTGGTAGATGCTCAAATATTTGATGAATGATGATCATTGTTCAGTCAATCCTTTCAGTAAAAAGATTTTTGAATTCTCTATTTCGAGCCTAAAATAATAAATATAACCATCTATAAGGATACAGCCTGAAAGACAGCATTAGGTCCAAGAAAGGACTGAAAATTGAATAAGAAAACAAGCCAGCTTATGTCAGCTTTGAACAGCAAGAGAAATGAAATTTATAAAATGCATATTGGGATTCTGAAAGGTTATCTGCAGGAGCAATCCAACGGGTGGGTTTTAATCTCAAATCCTAAATAAGCTTATGACTGAAGCCAGCTCCTCTTGCCCAGTGCCGCTTTCAACTGTTAGAATAAGCTGGGGAGGCACTTAACGCGTTTGTCGCAATAATCTTCTTAGGGAAAAGCCCTTAGAACCGATATTCCGGGCAAATCCAGCAGACAAAGGTTACCTGGTTGTTTCAAAACCCACCCACATTTCCCATTCTCCCAGCTTCCACACAGAAAGGTTAGATTCTTTTCTCAATAGTCCCATTCATGCTCACAGTGACCTGGCATATGGTTTTTGTTTACCAAAGAAAAGCCTTTCCTTTCAAGGACTTAAGTCTTCTGCAACTCCCATAAGAGTTAATTCTTTAAATTTAACAAAGTTCTCCCAATACAAGTATTCCCCCACTTATCTGCAGTTTCAGTCACCCATAGCCAACCAAGTTCTGAAAATATCAAATGGAAAATTGCAGAAATCAACAATTCACAAGTTTTAAACTGCATGCCATTCTGGGTGCAGGAACAGCTGTGATGAAATTTCTCACTGTGCAATCCCATCCTGCCCAGGATGCGAATCTTCCCTTTGTCCAGCAGATCCACGCTGTAGGTGCTACCTACTCGTTAGTCACCTTTAGCTGTCTCAGTTATCAGATCAACTGTCAGGATATTACAGCTCTTGTGTTCAAGTTACCCTTATTTTACTTAAGAGCCCCAAAGCACAAGATTAATGATGCTGGCAGTTTGGGTATGCCAAAGTGAAGCTGTAAAGTGCTTCCTTTAAGTGAAAAGGTCAAACTTCAAAACTCAGGAAAGGAAAAAAATCTTGTACTGAGGTTGCTAAGATCTATGTTAAGGACGAATCTTCTATCTCCAAAATTGTGAACAATATGTGGTTGTTATAACTGTTCTTTCCTTTTTTTTTTGAGATGGAGTCTCGCTCTGTCGCCCAGGCTGGAGTGCAATGGCACAATCTTGGCTCACTGCAACCTCCGCCTCCCGGGTTCAAGCGATTCTCCTGCCTCAGCCTCCTGAGTAGCTGGAACTACAGGTGCACGCCATGACACCTGGCTAATTTTTTGTATGTTGGTAGAGATGGGGTTTCACCATGTTGCCCAGGCTGGTCTGGAACTCCCGAGCTCAGGCAATCCACCCACCTCGGCCTCCCAAAGTGCTGGGATTACAGGTGTGAGCCACCACACCCGGCCCAACTGTTCTATTAGTTATTATTGTTAAACTCTTACTGGGTCTAATTTACAGATTAAACTTTATTATAGGTATATATGCATAGGAAAAAACATGGCGTATATAGGGTTCAGTACTATCAATGGTTTCAGGCATCCACTGGAGAGCAACATAAGTCAGCGTTCTAGGCCCAGCTACCAGTCCTTGACTTTGCTGTGTAATCTTGGCAAGTTATTTAACCTTTCTGAGACTCAGTTTTCTCATCTTAAAATAAGATTCATAATAGTATGTACTATTCATAGAGTGGTGTAAGGTTTCAAGGTACGAACAGTGCCTAGCACACGATTCCCCGTAAATGATAGTTACTCATATTGTTATCGCCTGCCTATTGTTTTAGTTTTTCAAAGCATTATCACAAACACCTGAGACTTCAAAAGTCCTGAATACAATCATCTCATCTTCTTTCAATCATTTAATTTCTCAGAGTCTTAGATTCATAAACTCATATAATCTATCAGACTGCTGGTGCTGGGGGATGGCACTAAGAAATCAACTCTTCTTTTTTGAAGAGAGACTTTTTTTTTTTTTCTTTTGAGACAGAGTCTCACTCTGTCACCCAGGCTGGAGTGCAGTGGCGCAATCTCGGCTCACTGCAACCTCCACCTCCTGGGTTCAAGCGATTTTCCTGCTTCAGCTTCCCAAGTAGCTGAGACTACAGGCATATGCCACCACACCCAGCTAATTTTTGTTTT
>NW_016807614.1:550186-566128 GCF_001698545.2 Rhinopithecus bieti | reverse complement strand
CTGGAGTGCAGTGGCCGGATCTCAGTTCACTGCAAGCTCCGCCTCCCGGGTTTACGCCATTCTCCTGCCTCAGCCTCCTGAGTAGCTGGGACTACAGGCGCCCGCCACCTCGCCCGGCTAGTTTTTCGTATTTTTTAGTAGAGACGGGGTTTCACAGTGTTAGCCAGGATGGTCTCGATCTCCTGACCTCGTAATCCGCCCGTCTCGGCCTCCCAAAGTGCTGGGATTACAGGCTTGAGCCACCGCGCCCGGCCTAATTTTTGTATTTTTAACAGAGACAAGTTTTCACCATGTTGGCCAGCCTGGTCTTGAACTCCTGACCTCAGGTGATCCGCCCGCCTCGGCCTCCCAAAGTGCTGGGATTACAAGCGTGAGCCACTGCGTCCTGTCCTGAAAGAGAGACTTTTAAAAGTCCAAATTAGTGAAGTGATGTGCAGTTGGTATCCTGCCTCACTGCCCAGTGCAATTTTGGGTGATTCACGCAACCACTGGGAAATATGTCTCTGATGGCGAAGTGGGGATGACAGGTGAAACTGTCAGGACTGTAGCCTCCTGACTCCAAGTCTAGTGTTCTCTCCACCCCACCAATGCCAGTCAAGGGCTTCTGAACTTTCGTGACCTCCTAGCATCCCTCTCATTAATGGTGCTTCATGGACATTTCACACAGTGTAATTAAGCATTATAAGGAGTTTGGAAAGGAGCAACACAAAATCTTGTACAACCTATGAGTTGCTTTAAAACTCACATGTAAGAATATTCACAACAGCATGGACTTCCAGTCTTCTTATAACAATATTTACTTTAAACTTGGGATCTAAAGTTGACAAAGACCTTAAGGAATAGGAAGACAAAGGGAGCTGTCTGTCTATGGCTTGTTAGCTCCTGAAGTTAATGCTTCTCACAGGGACAAGAGTCAGCCAAAGGATAGTGCTCTAGGCAAACTGGAAAATGTTCCTAAATGTTCCTCCATCCACAAATCACGGATTAATGCCTGGGCATTGAGTGGCAAATCTTACGAGATGCTTCTCTGCTTTTCCCAGTTAACCTTCATCCTGTCAGTGGACAGCATGACCTGTTATTGGGTGCTCACTAGAACCAGGGACATGAGTGATCTCATTTAATTCTTACAACTACCTATACATAATATACTCCCCTAGTTCATCTGAGAACATTGACTATTAGACACACTTATTTTATGTGCCAAAAAAGGAAGCCACTGCCGACTACAAGTCTAAGACCCCCATATGTTACAAGATGCTTTTTTTCCCCCAGGAATGTTAAGATTACATAAATTACACTGTCTTAGCATTGTTGAAATGGGAATATTTTCCCACTTTACAGACAAAGAAACTGAGGTACACAGAAAGAGAAAGTAATTTACCCTTAAGGTCACAGAGCTGGTAAGCAGAGCACAAGATACAGACCCAGTCAGTCCAGTCACCTTTCCATGGCAGTAAAAGATTTCCCAACAGCCTCGTGAATTACTCAAAACTGCAGTGGGCAGAGAGACAGACACTGGCATCTAACTCTGGTTCCAGCAGGAGCACAGGAGCTCATTAGTGCAGCAATTCTCGGACTATCTCTGAACCTGACCACTCTGAACATGTCCACTCAAGAGGGCACTGCAAGAGACACCTCTAATAAACTGTAATTTCTCTCCAGGGAAAAACAACGTGGTACAATGGAAAAAGCATGTTTTGTTTGCTTGGACACAGGGTCTTACTCTGTCATCTAGGATGGTCTCAAACTCCTGGCCTCAAGTAATCCTCTTGCCTTGGCCTCCCAAAGTACTGGGATTACAAGATGTGAGCCACTGTGCCTGGCCCAAAAAAGCACATTTTTTGATTCAATGTCCTAGACTGACATTCTTGCTCCACCATCTAACCAGCTTGTCACCTTAGGCAAGTTACTGATTTGCTCTGAGCCTCGGTTTCCTCTTCTGTAAAATGAGGCTATCACACACCTCCCTTAGAGGGCTGCTCTAGGACTGGAGAGGATATATACACAAGGGGCAGAAAACAGTACCTGGCTGAGGAGGAACTCAACAATGCTCTCTTTTCTATACTAGTCTTCTGCCTCGGGACAGAATCAAAGAATAATCATTCCCTGTGACCTCAGTGATTCCCAAGGAGACCTTCAGGAGATAAGGATCAGACAGAAGAAAGCAGACCCTGAGGGATATTCAGGCAAAGAAAATGAACTAGAAACACCTAGAGGACAAGAGACAGTGTATGTTTAATGAACTTCCTAACTCTGAATGAATGAATTGATAAATGGAAAAAAAGAAAGAACAGGAATTTTCCATCAAAAAATACCAGTCAACAGACGTGAGGATTAATATAATTTAATATTGAACCTGACACAGAAAACTGGTCTTTGAAGATTCAGTTTGATACTGAAAGTAATCTACAGTGAGGAGAATTTCCCCATTGCTCTGTTCTCATACTAAGTAATAAACTGTGCAGTTCTCCCCTCTCTTTCCTCAAGGGATTCAGAAAACCTTCCAGAAAAGAGCAGCTTTTGACTTGAAGGAAAGGCAACTAATATGGCATACAGAAACAACCTCTTCCTCCTTTAAAAACAAACAAAAAAAACCCTCCATCATATCTATAATGCTAGCAGTTTCTGGCATACAGCAAAATTATTAATAATTTCTTTTCTGACTCCAGGCAACTGCTTTTTGTCCAAAACATGCTATATATTTATTCTATCTAAAAGTCTAATCTTTCCTGCTTCTTCTCCAGAAGCACTCTAACATAATCTCTACTAATGAACAATATGTTTGGTATATGCTGTGTCTAATCTTCTCACACGATGACAACTCGCTCTTCAAACCTCCAACACTCAGCCCAAACCAAACTCCTGAATTTTTCCTCCCTCCTCGTCTGTCCCAGCCCCTGGGTTGCTTGTCAGTGGACTCAATTACCACCATCTTCTGATGTGAATCAATTTGTTAATCTCCTTCCTCTCAGGCACAGTGCCTTTTACTGGAGATAAACATGCAAGCAAGTTCAGTTCACCCAGAGCCCTCCACATCCTCTCCCTCCAAGCCTTCACACTCCCAAAGAGGCCCAGAAAAAAAAGGAAGAAATGTTACGGCAAAATCCCACTCTATTCACATCACCTCAGGAGGCTGGTTTTCCATAACTTTAGACCAACTACCATGTTTGGGGAGACTCTGACTGAATACTGTTTATGCTCTGGGTAAGAGCTAACAGAAATGGCAGTTTCATTCTTCCAATATGAGACAAGCGTCTCTGTGTGACCCAGCTCTAAAACTCACTAACCTAGACTCCTCAAACTCCCCATACTCCAGAGTTCAAGGATAACCTGCCCTCCATTTTTCCTTATTGTTTTCCATATAAAAGTCACTCGTTGTTTCCTCTCCAGCTTATACCTGGCTCCTGAAATGACTCCTCTGAATCCTCAAAACATGTAAAAGATTCATTCCTTTTAATGCATGTGCAGAGTGGTGATGGTGTGAAGACGCTGGCACTTTAAACGTGAATACGGCACAAGCCCTGCCCTCAAAGAGCCCACAATTTTCCCTCAGCTCTAAAAAAGGCTGTGCTCCCTGGGCAGTGTCTGTAAAACACAGTGACAAAGTACTTCATAGCTCTGGAGACAGAGCGAGGGTGGAAACAGACTTTGCCCTTACATTTGATGCCCTGTAACCATAACAACCGATGGTTTAAGTAACTATCAACCCACTGAGGGGTTAAGTTTTCCAAAAATCGTTTTCAAAAGGGGAAGACTCCCCTGCACCAACTCCCATGGCAGCCGTGCGCTCTGGGCAGCGTGTGGTGCAATGTGGCTAGCCGTTCCCCGCCTTCCCCGGTCCCATCGTATGGTTTCCGTGCTCAGCAGCCAGCAGCTACGGCGTCCACGGCCACACCGCCTCCCCGCAGGGCACCTGGCGCTAGGCCTCAGCCCAATGTCACTTGTTAACCTTCCGATCCCCCGGATTTCGGCACGCCGACGCCTCCCTGCTAAAGCACACAAACCACCCCACCGCCACCCGTGTTCTCCAGGAGTTGGAGAAAAACAACCCGGGCGCAGACAACCATTGACAGATTCGAGTAAAAGTAACTGCGGTTCTCGACTTCCAAGCATTTCGCGTCGCAGGTGAGGGGGGCGGCAGGAACCCGGGGCCCCATTCATAAAATTGCAAGCCGTTTTCCTCTAGTTTGCGCGTGACGGTGCCTCCCTGCCCGGCGCCGGGGACCGCAGGCTAAGGGGACGGGGCCGGCAGCTCCTCCGGCCGGAGTCGAGCCCGAGCCATCCGGCGGGGCCCCGAAGGAAGGGATCGCCCAGGAGCGTCGCGGGTGGGCGTCCCTGTCAATACCCGGACCGTGACAGCGGGGTGGGGGGCCGAGCCCCGCCACGCCAAGGGCCGCCGGACCCGGCCGGTACTCTGAAGCCCGCGGGGTCGATCCGCGCCCAACCCGGGCCTTCTCCACGGGGCGCTCCCTCCACCGCCCCCGCCTGGCCCCGAGACTACTCACCCCAGATCCGCTGGCTGCCTCATTGTACTGCGCCGGCGCCTGTGCTCCCGGCCGCCGCGACTCCGGCTTCGGCTGGGGCACCGGCAGCGGTCCTGCCGCCCTGCAGCCCGCCCCGCCCCGGGGCCGCACGCCGGCGCCCCCGCCCGGCGGACCCAGCCCCGCGTCGCGCCGCCGCCGCCCCAACCAGAGGGCGCGGGGGCGGAGCAAACGGCACGCCAGGCTCAACCAATCCAGTTCTACCGCGCTCTGAAGTGAGGCCGCGGAAATGGGCGAGCGATTCGTCAGGTCTGTTAAAGGGGCCACCGCCCTTGGAGCTAGGGAGAGGAGGTGGGGAGGGTTACCTGGAGGAGCCCCGGGTGAGAGGGACAAGAGCTTCACTCTCCCCACACGGGGCTGCACGCTCTCCCCAGCTCTTTACACTTCTTAATTTCCTCTTCGTGCAGTCCAGCAGCAACAAGTGCCCTTGAGACGAGGGCTGGGGGGGTGAGGTGGGGTGACTGAGGCTCGGAGAACCAGGGGTATCCCCCTGGGCAGATTCACTCGATTTGCATTTTAGAGGGCCATCAGACACATCTATCCCCGTCCAACTGCAGAAGTTGATTTAAAAAGGCAAATTCCCAGTTTTCCCCAGTATGTACTTCCCCCACCTAACTACCGCACTACCACATCCTATCCTGAACTAACTGTTACTAGTTTTTTTGTTCGTTGTCTCACTATGTCGCCCAGGCTGGAGTGCAGTGCCGTCATCTGGGCTCACTGCAACCTCCGCCTCCCGTGTTAAAGCGATTCTCCTGCCTCAGCCTGCCGAGTAGCTGGGACTACAGGCGCACGCCACCACGCCTGTCTAATTTTTGTATTTTTAGTAGAGACGGGGTTTCACCATTTTGGCCAGGATGGTCTCGATCTCTTGACCTCGTGATACGCCGCCCCGGCCTCCCAAAGTACTGGGATTACAGGCGTGAGCCACCGCGCCCGGCCACGAGTTCTTAGAGCTTAGAACTTACCTGGTATTAACTACTCATTTTTACAGAGGCAATATCTGAGGCCCAGAGAGGTAAATTCTCACTTAGAATGAGCTTCCTGGGATGGCAATGCCCATTGTGCATTTATCTTCTGTGAACCTGGGTTGGCTGGCAGAAGCACTGGCATATAGGGAGAGTTCCCTCTGCATATCCACATTGCCTGTCGGTGTGTCTCATGCCTTAGTGGGTCCCAAACTTCAACGTCAGATCATCCTGGAGGGTTTAAACATGAAGATCTCTAAGTCCCACCCCAGAGCCTGTAATTCACTAAGTCTGGGATGGCCTTCAACACCCCTCCCTCCAGGTGATTCTAATGCAGGTGGTACAAGGACCACACTCAGGTGCATATTTTGAGTCTATCATAGTCATGAAATTCAAATTCAACTGGCAAAATGAAAGCCAAACTCCTTTCATCCTCAGAATTAGTAATATGGTTGCGAGACTTGCTAGTAAGGGTGGAGGTGACCTACTAAGACACTCAGAACAGAATAAGTCATGCCAAGAACTGAGTGTAGAAGGGCACTGGACCCAGATAAACAAAAGCTGAAAGTTTGAAATCCTCAAGCAGGAAGAAGATTTGGTGTCTCAAGCAAGGGGAAGCCAGGCTAGTTCTCTGACCCATGAGACAGTGCATAAATATCTTAATGGCAGACACACTCCTGCTCACCACCAGGCCCAGTCATAATCCCAGAAGAATGCCCTGCTACTCTGGTGCCTCATTCCAATGCCATCAAGCGCTGCTCACCATTCTGGCAACATTACTCTCCCTAGTATCCCAGACACCTGTCTGACCCAGAAGTCACTGCCCTCAGACTTGCAGGTCAGATCTTGCAGGTCTAGACAACTGCCTGACCCAGAAGTCATTGTCCTCAGACTTGGAGGTCAGCCCCCGCCCACTAGATCTTGCAGGTCAGCCGTCTGCCACACAGATCTCGGGCTCTTGGAATGGCCTCCACACAATAACCCTGTTTGTGCTGTGATTTCTGATGGGTGTTGTGTTGCCAGGGGCGACTCTGCACAAGGATTGATCAGCCTCCTCAGAGTGCAGTCTCTGGGCTGCAGGCATTACTGCCTGGGATCACCACTTGCTTCTATTGCTCTTCCCAAAGAAAAAGGAAATCATGTCCCAACAGGAGAGGTTTCCAGTTGTGGTTATCTGGAAATGTGCAACAAAGGCAGTTATCAATGGAGACACAGGCTGAAACTCTCCTTGGCCACAGCTTCAGCCCCCTAACTCAGGGAGAGAGAGAGAAAGGGTAGGGGCCCTGGAGCTGCCCCCTGCAAAGGTCCTTGGAAGCTGGCAATGTGCCTCTCAGAGTGCCCACCAACCTCCTTTCCCTACCAAGCTCCATGTAAGTGTTAAATTAATTAATACATTCCAACCAGATCTCAAGCTAGAAGCCAGTAAGATCCAGCATGAACACTTAGAAGAATCCCTTCTTTTGAAATGTGAGGAATTTAGATGCATTGAAAATAAGTGAACATATCATCACACAATAATGTTTCCTACCTTTTTTTTTTTTTTTTTTTTTTGAGATAGAGTCAGCCTCTGTCATGTCACCCAGGCCAGAGTGCAGTGGCATGATCTTGGCTCACTTGTAACCTCTGCCTCCTGAGTTCAAGTAATTCTCCTGTCTCAGCCTCCCCGAGAAGCTGGGACTACAGGCACGTGCTACCACACCCAGCTAATTTTTTGTATTTTTAGTAGAGACGAGGTTTCACCATGTTGGCCTGGCTGGTCTCGAACTCTTGACCTCAGGTGATCTGCCCGCCTCGGCCTCCCAAAGTGCTGGGATTACAGGCATGAGTCGCTGCGTCTGGCCTGTTTCCTAACTTAAGAGGTTACTATGTGCCAGGTACTATGCCAAGTCCCTTGCACATAGTAATTCACTGAAACCTTACAGTAACTCTTTAGGGTAGATATGACCATTATTTTCTCCATTTTATGGATGCAGAAACTGAAGTTCACAGATTAGTGATGTGTCCGAGATAGCAGGGCTCGTTGAAGAAATAGCCAGCATTCATGACCCTAACCACCAGGCTTCTCCAGTGCCTGCCAAGATGCCCTGTCTTGCTACCAGAAACAGGATGGATAACTTCAAAAGGCAAAAGAAACAAATATCACTTGTCTTCATCAAAAGGAAGTATAATATAGGAGCACTGACTTGGAGTTTAAGTCCCATTGCTCTAACTTACCATCTGTTTGACCTTGAACAAGTTGAATAATTAAATCTCTTTGAGTCTTAGATCACTCATCTATAAAATGGGAACAATAACATATTCTGCCCGCTTGGACTGACAGGAAAATAAAATCAAATGAATATGTATGAATACATATGAACTTTGAACTTATAAATCACATTTTGTTTTGCTTTGTTTTGTTCTGTTTGAGATGGAGTCTCGCCATGTTGCCCAGACTGGTCTCAAACTCCTGGGCTCAAGCGATATTCCTGCCTTAACCTCCCAAAGTACTGAGATTACAGGCATGAGCCACTGTGCCTGGCCCAAATCATGCTTAAAAGAGTGATTTTAGAGCGTGGCATCTGTGACTCAATGTAGTGACCTCTGAGAAAGGTTAGGGATTGTGATGCTAAATTCAGATATCAAGCAAGATTCCTTACTTTGTCCCCCAAATAACTACTCTATATGTATAGCATGTACAAAGTGATCTAAATTTTTTCACCTAGAGTAGGATCTTAAGTCACAGGAATGCGAGCCCAAGCTAATACTCTGCCCTCTTTCTCTACCCCAACCCCCTCAACCCTCATGCCAGGCTCTCTTGAAACCCAGGTTTCACCTATCAGGTTAAGCCCACATAGGTTCTGATATACTTGAAAGATTCCCAATTATTGCATTTCAGGAGAATCCTTATTTTCTCACCAATCTCTAAACAAACCAAAAAATGCTCTAAGATTTTTGTTGTTGCTGTTTTGAAACAGGGTCTTTCTCTGTCGCCCAGGCTGGAGTGCAGTGGCACACTCATGGCTCATGCAGCCTTGACCTCCTGGGTTCCAGTGATCTTCCCACCTCAGCCTCCTGATTAGCTGGGACTACAGGCATGTGCCACTACACCTGGCTAATTTTTTTCTACTTTTTGTAGAGATGAGGTCTTGCTGTCTTCTTCCAAGCTGGTCATGAACCCCTGGGCTCAAATGATCCTCCTGCCTCGGTATCCCAAAGTGCTGGGATTAGGCATGAGCCACTATGCCCAGCCTAAGATTTTTAATTCTGTTTTTGACATTGCACACTTGGAGATAGAAATGGTTAAGAAGTACAGAAAAGCAAAACGTTGATCCACATGTACATCTAACAAAGATTAGGGATCATTATGCCACAAGCCACACCATTAATGAGCAATCACTGTGCACTCAGTACCAGGTGGTGGGCTCAGTACTGGGGATAGAGATCAAGGCACTTGTAGATGCTAGATCTAGTAGAGAAACTGACACTTTGATAGACCATTACAGGCTTCCTTAGAGGAAGCCCAGGACCTGTGGGGACACAGAATAGGCGCTTAGAACCCCTGGGGAACCGAATAATGTTTTTAGGGGTGGCCAGATGAAGGTCATTATGAAGAGAAGCCAGAAAGTTTACAAAAACCCAAGTAAGAGTCACCAAACCCAAGGGAGAAGACATTGAAAGAGAGAGCAACAGATGCCACAGCAACAGCAACAGATGCCACAGAAGGGTCAAATTAGAAGAGGCCTGAAAGTATGCTTTGGGATTTCAAAATCAGAAAAGTAGGGTCATTGACACATGCAGCATAGATGTGGCTGGAAATGTAGAGGCTCCCTAGAGCTGGGCTGAGGAGAAGAGTTAAGGAAAAAGAAGAATTGGCCAGGTGCAGTGGCTCACGCCTTTAATCCCAACACTTTGGGAGACCAAGGCGGGTGGATCACTTGAGGTCAGGAGTTCAAGACCAGCATGGCCAACATGGTGAAACCCTGTCTCTACTAAAAATACAAAAATTAGCCAGATGTGGTGGTGCACGCCTGTAATCCCAGCTACTCGGGAGGCTGAAGCAGAAGAATCCCTTGAAACTGGGAGGTGGAGATTGCAGTGAGCTGAGATCACACCATTGCACTCCAGCCTGGGCAACAGAGTGAGACTCCATCTCAAAAAAAAGAAAAAAAAAAGAATGAAGAGACTGTGCAGTGATGGGGTCCAAGGAGGCCCAAGGGGACAAGAGAGTGGCCCTGGGTCGAGGTAGGAAGCAAAGTCATCTCTTGAGAATGGGTGGGGAGGGGATGACGAAGGGCTTTGAGGGGCACCGTGAGGGTCTGGAAAAGCCACCAAGAGGAATGAAAGTGGGAGCTGCCCGATGGAGAGGGAGGATTCTGGGAAACCCATGCATTTGTGGTGGCACCAGGTCTGCAGAGTTGGGTGGATGACTCTCTAGGGCTTAGCCACAGAAGCCAGGTATGGAGAATCCCAGGGTTAGGGATGGACAGACAGGAGAAATACTAAACAGTTGAGGACACTGACAACAGGGTGGTTGAAAAGATAGGTCGTGGGTTCCATGCTGGATAGGAAATCCAAAGAGGGGATAGATGGGAGGAAATATGTGGTGGCAGGAAAGATGAGAGGAAACTGACTTTGTTTGTTGGTGAACCATTCCAAGTGATGACAAGGTCAGGTGTGGCCACAGAATGGGAGTTTCTAAAGATGCTCAACTCCTGGGTTTTCTCTTCCCCTGGTTCCTTTATGGGAAATAATCAATCTGAGGACTGGGCAAGGCTCCAGCACTTTCTTTCCACTCTGAACCAGCACTGGGAAGGCTCTGCAAGATCAGGGGCAGGGGGAGAGGCTCATTCATGACTGGTTTTCCTTCTGAAATGAAAACTTGTTTATAATCAGGACTCCCACCACCTTTGAGATACGAACATTTGTGGGAAGGGCTCCTTGAGGGACGTCATCAGGGGCTTTAGAGATGCCTCAAGTGGTGGATGCACTCACAAGAATAATTCCCTGCCATACTGGGGCAGCAGACAGTGGTGATGCCCATTATTTACTTTGCTAGTTAGCATGTGAGGCCTGAGGTTATTAAATATAAATGGCTCAAAGCTCTGTCATTCCAAGGCCTGCTGGGGAATGGTAGCTTCTAACGGATGTGGAGCAGTGCCAGGGTGGAATTTCTAAAGAGAAAGACTGACATTTTCCTCCCTTTCTGCCCTGATTCTGCGTGTTGTCTCTCAGGGCCTTCCCAACACTCTGCATAGAGAAGGAATATGCCTTTCAGCACATACTCCCTTGCTCTCTTGATGACCTTGACATTGCCTGCCATCTTTGTTGCCTTCCAACCACAAGGTCCCCTGCTCGTGACTACTGTCCTCCTGCCTCCATTCCAGCATGGGAAATCCAATCTTGAGCTTGCCTGGAATCACCCCCGAACATGACTCTAACTCCAGGCACAGAGGGTCAGCAGCACAGCCAATGGATGACAGCCCCAGTCCTGCAGCTGGGACACCTCTCAGCCCCACCAGAACACACCACACCTAAAATAGCAGAAGTGGAAGGGCTCAACTGGCCATTTAATGACATATACATCCACCCAAACACAGAGGAAGGTTGGGTGTTTTTTGGTTCATAACCTTGAAAAGGTGATTTATATACCCAGATATATATACCCAGGAATAAGCGGGAGATGCCGGCTCCCTCCTGGGTTGTTCAACAGAATTGTGAGTGGAAATCGTGGAATTGCTAGCTTTCATCATTTCCATATGGTTACTTAGCACCCATTTTCCGATTTAGAAAACAAAGATATTTGGGTGAGAGTTTAGGCAAGGAAAATGTTTGGATCTGTGAGAGTTGCCCAGAAAGCAGAGCTTGAGACAAAAGCTTATATGTGAATACACTACTGGGGAGTGTGAGCCCAGGGAGCATAATTGAGGCTCCAGGAACTGACACAGGGAGGGAGGCAGAAGCACTTGAGTGTGTGTCACTGGGGTGGCCACATTCCTGGCTGCTTGATTTGGAGAGACTGTCTGAGGACTGTAAGAAGTGTCTCAGGACCCGCCCCTGGAGTAAAGGGGAGGGCACTTACCCACTGGCCCCTTCTCCAAAGGTAAAAGGCTCTGCACACCTGCCTGAGCCGAGTTTCCAGAATGCACTGGCTTGGCACTGAATGGGTTCCAGTGCTTTCTAAGCTGCAGTGTCAAAAGAGATGCCTTGGGCTGGGGCTGAGAGATGGCAGCTGCAGGCCTGAGGCAAGATACTGTCAGTTTACACCTGCCAGAGCTGCTGGGGACATTCACAGGTCTGACTGCCACAGCAGTGGCTGGAAGGATCTCAGAGGGTGTTTAAGAGGTGTGTGGTATAGACTATTTTCAAAAAGAAGGATAAATTTGGAGCCAAAAAAGATATCTTAAGTTAAGATGGAAGGATATAAGATATCAAATGTCTTTTAATGTTACAGTATTCTTTTAGGGAGGCAGCATTAGGCTAGTGGCTTTGAGGTCATTTCAACCTGGGCTCAGATTTCGACCTGGGTTCAGTGTCCACCTCTATTGTTTCTGAGTTGTGTGACCTTGGAGAAGTTATTGAACTTCCCTGAGCCCCTCGTCTAGAAATTGCTGATGTCCACATCCTACGTTTTTGTAAAGATTGTGTATGTAAATTGCTTAGTATAGCATCTTTACATAATAGTTGCCCAACTAACGGAAGCTGATGCTTTTTACTATAGAGAAAATTACTGACCATGGAACGTAAGGCATGCAGGAAGATAATGGGGTGATGTGCTAAAGCCTCAAAAATCAAAAATAGAAGTGAAAGAAGATATCATACGGTTGCAGGAAACCAAAAAGACTTCTAAATGTTCTGAACAACCAAGCAGCTTCTATCTACAATGACTACATATCCTGGTATTTCCAAGATAGCATCTATTTAAAATATTCTCTCTGGTTGTCCCAGTACATAAACTCATATTTGAGAGGCAGTCACCCTGATCTTGAACCAGAAAACAGCATTATAGGTCTACCCCACCCAGGAGGGAAAACATCAGCCTCTGGTTTTCTTTATTCCACCCACTCCTGCAGTGTCAGAAGCATAACCCTTCTTTTCTGAGATTCTTCCTCCAACACCTCGCCTGAAGGGACAGTTTTGTTTGCAGAAGTAAGTTAATTAATAGCCACAGGCCTTTCAGAAGAACCAGATACTTGCCTGGCAATGGATACCCCACAGCAGAGGAGGAACCAAAATCCACAGGTGGAGAATCCCCCACCTTTAACCTCTGCGCCATCCCCGCAGCCCTCTCCTGCTGAGCCTGTGGGATCCACCGCAGCAAGAAAATGGTTTGGGTTTCTCTGTTATGAACATGATAGAAGCTCATTTAGTATGTTTTTAAAATAAAGAAACATAGAAGAAGGAAGAAAAGACTCTTTTTTTTTTTTTTGAGACAGAGTCTGGCTCTGTCACCCAGGCTGGAGTGCAGTGGCACGATCTCGGCTCACTGCAACTTCTGCCTCCCAGGCTCAAGCAATTCTCCCACCTCAGCCTCCCGAGTAGCTGGGATCACACAGATGCGCACCACCATGCACGATTAATTTTGTATTTTAGTAGAAAAGGGGTTTCACCATCTTGGCCAGGTTGGTCTCGAACTCCTGACCTCAAGTGATCCTCCCACCTCAGACTCCCAAAGTGTTGGGATTACAGGCGTGAGCCACTGTGCCCAGCCAATAACTCATTTTCTTACAACCTAATAACAACTGTCAACATTTTGTGTTTCCTTCTGTTCTTTTGTTTGTTTAATTTGTTTTTCGTAGCTGTTTTACACTATACATATATGATTTTATATTCTATATTTAAAATGCAACGTGGTCACATAATAAGCAGCAATATAACATAAGACAGAAAATGGCTTGGCTTGAAGTCAGAGGGTCTGAGTATGAATCCCCGCTATGACACTTACCATAAGACTTTGGACATACAATTTACCTTTTCTTAGACTCAGGTTTCTCATCTATATAATGAAGATTATAGACACATCCATTCTCTGCTGCTAGTTTTCTGTGTGGTCCTCTAGACTGGGAGCTCTGTGGACAATGAGGGCCTTCTGACTGGTCCTCTGCTACGTCCTGACAGTTGGACTCTGATTGGTTAAAGATGGCCACTTAGTCGTGACTATTCCCCCATCCACAGCTATAGCTTTTTTCTCCATCCCTTGGAATCTTGGGCTGGCCTTGTGAGGTAGCCAACGTCCAGAATGGCCCCCACAATTCTCACTTCCTGGTCATTCCTGCTCTTTCATAATCTCTCCTTCCACCATGAGTCAGGGGTCATGACAGATAGAGCATGGTGGAAATGACAATATATGATTTCTCAGGTTAGCTTATAAAGGGCATTTGGGCTGCTGCCTTGGTCTCCTGGATTACTTGCTTGAGGAAAAGTACCCATCAGGTTGTGAAGATACTCAGGCAGCCTGTGGAGAGGCTGATGTGCAGAAAAACTGAGACTACCTGCTAACGACAAGCACCAGTTTGTCAACTATATGAGTAAGCCACCTTGGAAATTGATCCTTCAGCCTCAGTCAAGCCTTCAGATGAGTGCAACCTTGGCCAACATTTTCTCTGCAATCTCATGGACACTCCCAACCTGAACTGCCCAGAAAAACTGCTCCATAATTCCTGACCCACAGAAACTGTGAGAGATAAATGTTTATCATCATTTTAAACCACATTTTGGGATTGTTATGCAACAATAAATAAAACACCCCATGACTGGCTTTGTCCAATAGAATGCAGTAGCTGTGACATTCTGGGATTTCTAAGCTCAGGCCTTAAGAGAACTGAAGCTTTTACTTCTTGACCTTAGGAATCCAGGCACCATGCTATAAGAAGCACAGGGCACATGGAGAAACCACATAGAAGAGAACTGAGGCACTCCAGGTGAAAGCCCCACTGAACCTCACAGCCAACAGTCAGCACTGGTTGCCATCTCTGTGCATGGACCATCTTGGAGGTTCCAGCCATGTCATGCCCTAGACACCTTAGCTATCACCACAGACAGCAAAACACACAGCTGAGCTCAGTCAACTCACAGAAATGTGACATAATAAAATGGCAGTTGTTTTCAGCCTGAGTTTTGGAGTGATGTGTTGTACTGCAATATTTAATCATAAGCTGGCTCAGCTTCCGGCATCTAATTGACTCTTGAAAAATATCTGGTGGGCCGGGCGCAGTGGCTCACACCTGTAATCCTAGCACTTTGGGAGGCCAAGGTGGGCAGATTGCCTGAGCTCAGGAGTTTGAGACCAGCCTGGGCAGCACGATGAAACTCCGTCTCCACTAAAACACAAATTTAGCCAGGTGTGGTGGCATGTGCCTGTAATCCCAGCTACTTGGGAGGCTGAGGCAGGAGAATTGCTTGAATCTGGGAGGTGGAGGTTGCAGTGAACCGAGATTGTGCCACTGGACTCCAGCCTGAGCAACAGAGTGAGACTCTGTCTCAAAAAAAAAAAAAGAAAGAAAGAAAGAAAAGAAAAGAAAAGAAGAGAAAAATATCTGGTGAACACATGGGTGACCCTTGTTGAGTCTCAGCTTCCTCTTCTATAACATCACAGAGGTTAGGCTATTCCATGCCTCACATTCTACTAGTCTCCATCTCTCTGTGGTGTTGTCTCCTAGCCCAGCTGCCTGCTGCGGGGTCACACTTCATTCTTGCAGGAACTCCAGCATCTGTGGCGTCTCTGTCCTCCACCGCATGCTAGTTCCACCTCCCTTCTTTCTGAGGCGCTCACACACCCCAGGCACCCACTTCCTCCTGAAGCTCTCCTGGTATTTCGATCATGGGGCTGTGCGATTTGGCAGGAGGAGAGCAGTACAGGCCCTCTGCCTTTTGGGTTACACCTACTCAGTTCAGCCAGAGGACACTAGAAACGTTCCCAACAGGGCCCTGTGACACACAGGTGACAAGAGGAACAAATGCGGACCATCTGCCATCTACCCTTCCTCAAGGCCAAGTCCTGGAGTCGTCTTTTTGCTAGAACGTGACTGGCCTCTTTCACAGTGTCCAGGGCCCGGGCTACATTTCCTAGAGCAGAGATGAGAACCCGGCTTCTGAGAACGAATGCTCAGCCTTGGGTTTATTAGGTTCCCTTATTTGCCACAGAAACACCAGGATCGGCTGGGCCTGGTGGCTCGTGCCTATAATCCCAGCATTTTGGGAGGCCAGGGCAGGTGGATCGCCTGAGGAGTTCAAGACCAGCCTGGGCAACATGGCAAAACCCTGCCTCTACTAAAAATACAAAAATTAGCCTAGCGTGGTGCCAGGCACGTTTAATCCCAGCTACTCAGGAGGCTGAGGCAGGATCACCTGAACCTGGGAGGCGGAGGTTGCAGTAAGCCAAGATAGTGCCACTGCACTCCAGCCTGGGTGACAGAGTGAGACTCCATCTCAAAAAAGAAAAAAAAGGGGCCGGG
>NW_016807614.1:544635-549646 GCF_001698545.2 Rhinopithecus bieti | reverse complement strand
AAAAAAAAAAAAAAAATATATATATATATATAAATTAGCCAGACGTGGTGGTGGGTGCCTGTAATCCCAGCTACTCGAGAGGCTGAGACAGAAGAATCACTTGAACTTGGGAGGCGGTGGTTGCAGTGAGCTGAGATCATGCCATTGTGTACTGGGCAACAGAGTGAGACTCCATCTCAAAAAAAAAAAAAAAAAAAAGGAAACTGAGGCCTGGAGAAGCCAAGTCTCTTGCCTAAGGTCACAAAACAAACTCAGCTTACTGGCAGAATTGGAACTGCCTTCTTTGTATATCCAATCACCCACTCCACCCTCCTACACCCACCTGACCTGCTGTGTCACTCTGAGCCATCATGGTGTGACCCACTTAAATCATTATTCAGAAGACCAGTTGGCCCTCCCTGACTATAAGTCATCCCCAAAGCATCATTGTCACCATTATAATTAGTAAGACCTCATTAAACTAAGAAGGTACCTGTCCCAGACTTTAGAAAGCCACCTGGTTTCCAGAGGCTGGGAGGACTATGACATTATTCATCTATCCAGCAGAAAATACTGGTTGAATGCCTGCTGGGTTCTGGGGTGCCCTACAAGGTGCTAGTGAACAAAATCCAGGCCCTTCTCACAAGGAGCTCGCAGTCTAGTGGGAAATTCAGAAGCGCTTCCTCTGCTTGTGTGCACATTATGATGGTGAATGTCACATACCCTGGCCCAGCCCATGGGATGTTTTAATACATTGCAGAGCAGAAGAGAAAACAGCAACCTTCCCCTTACACCCCAGACTTGCCCAACTGCCTGCTGGGTCTCGCCTGTTGGATGCTAATAATCATCTCAAATCATCTCACGTCAAAATGTATCAAACAGAGCTCTTAGGCTCTGCCCACCCTTTCTTCATCAATGGCACCCACCCATTCGTTCAAGCCAAGAACAATGAGTTGTCTCAGTTTCATCCTTGTCATCAATTTTGTCCTCTCCCGGTCATATCAATCTATGAGCAAGTCCTGGGCTGGGCATGTCCAAACTCTGTCCCAAATCCAGCCCCACAGCCACCATCCTCTCTCACCTCATACCTCTGCTGTTACTCAATGATTCCACTTCAAAACAATCATCACAAATCTCAAATGGGCACTGGGCCCTGGCTGGCAAGCCTATATTACCTGGGTGAGTTCACTCTGCCACTCTCAGACCTCTGTGACCACCCTTTCCACAGAAGGCCTAATTTCTCTAGCTTCCTGAGACTTTACTATTGCAACCATTTCCCCCTTTCTCCTGCAAAATCAGCTTCTTCCTGTCTACCGGATTATTCCCATCAACATCCAAACATGTTCTCCTATCTCCCTTCTGAAAAATTCCCTTCCTTTTGCCCATCACCCCTCTCGCTGCTACTCCATTCCCAGCTGTCCTTTACAGCAAAACTTTTCCAAACAGTTATCTTCCTCTCCTATCATCCTCTTTCACCTGCTCCAAAGTGGCTTCTGCCTCTTCTGCTCCCCTAAAACTGCTCTTGTCAGACCACTGATGATCTCCACTCTGCCAAATCCAGAGGTCACGTCTAGGTCTCTGTCTTACTTGGCCCTTTATACAATCCTTTTCAAAACATCTACTGAGACCGGGAGCAGTGGCTCATTCCTGTAATCCCAGCACTTTGGGAAGCCCAGGCAGGTGGATCACCTGAGGTCAGGAGTTCGAGACCAGCCTGGCCAACATGGTGAAACCTTGTCTCTGCTAAAAATACAAAAATTAGCCAGGTGTGTTGGCGCATACCTGCAATCCCAGCTACTGGAGAGACTGAGGCAGGAGAATCACTTGAACCCCGGAGGCGGAGGTTGCAGTGAGCTGAGATCACGCCACTGCACTCCATCTAGGAAAAAAAAAAAAATTAGAGATCAAAACATCCATTGGCCACCTCTCAGTCTATCTAAGCCTGATTCACTTACAATGAGCTCTTCTGTTCTCTCCAGGCCATGGTGGGATGGAGAGATGTCAAGTCTAAGCACTCAGGTCACACATTTGTGGTGGTCCAGCAGATGGGACTTAAGAAAGGACATCAATCTGTCCACTGGTGCTGGAAAATGCAAGGGTGGAATGTTGGCCAGGGCAGGCCATGAGATGTCCACTAGGATCACCAGACAATGTCCCTGTGAACTTTTCTCTTTATCTTTTACACAGGGCTGGAAATAGAAAATGTAAAACATTGATACAGTCCAGGCACAGCAGCTCATGCCTGTAATCCCAGCACTTTGGGAGGCCAAGGCAGGAGGATTGCTTGAACCCAGGAGTTTGAGACCAGCCTGGGCAACATAGTAAGACCTCATTTCTACAAAATAAAAAAACAACAAAATTAGCCAGGCATGGTGGCATGTGCCTGTAATTCTAGCTACTCGGGAGGCTGAGGCAGGGGGATCATTTGACCCTGGAAAGCCAAGGCTGCAATGTGCCATCATTGTGCCACTGCACTCCAGCTTGGGTGACAAACAGAGTAAGATCCTGTCAATCAATCTAAATAAATAAAAATAAAAATGAATAAATAAAACATTGATGCAGGAAGTGACAGGATCACTAGTGTTTCTTTTTCCCTTCTCAATTTCCATGGTTGCTCTTAAAATGGTGTTTAGGGGCTGGGCACGGTGGCTTGTGCCTCTAATCCCAGCACTTTGGGAGGCTGAGGTGGGCAGATCACTTGAGTTCAGGAGTTCGAGACTAGCCTGGGCAACATGGTGAGACCCTGTCTCTACCAAAACCACAAAAAAATTAGCTGGGCATGGTGGCACATGCCAGTAGTCCCAGCTACTCGGGAGGCTGAGGCAGGAGGATTGCCTGAGCCCGGGAGACAGAGGTTGTAGTGAGTCAAGATCGTGCCACTGTACCCCAGCCTAGGTGAAAGAGCGAGATTCCTTCTGTCTCAAAACAAACAAACAAAAAATGGTGTTTAGGCAACAGAGAAAAGTTGAGTGCCAAAATGTACAATGCCTGATAAGAAGATTTGGCCCTCATCTGCACGGATCCTGCCTGTGGGCAGTGACCAGGGAAGAATCCCCCCACCACAGGCAGCAATTCATGGAGACCTGCTCACGGCAGCGACAGCTCGGAAGGATGTGATGGCTGGAGCCTAGCTGGCATCACTCAGGATTCCTGTGCAGCAGGGATTGTGTCTCAGTGACCTTTTCAAGAACTTGGCTATAGAATCCATGTACCTGCTATATACTCTGTTGAACCTTTATGCTGACAAAGAATGCCCCAGGGAACCATTTGAAACTTTGCCTTTTCTCTCTTTCTGGAGATCAATCCATATTCAATCCCAAACTTTTGTATCAATACCGATCTCCTTCTCAGACCTCTTCACCTTTATTGGACTCAGAAGCTTCAGTTCTCCTTCCTCTAAAGATGAAATCAAAGCCTTGTCATCCTGAAAACACATTTCCTTTGGCCTGGGGTTATAAATCAAGAATGGCCTGGGTCCCTCCGGTCCTCTCCTGAGGCCCCTTGCAGATCTCCCATGTGACACATCAAAAGAGCCATACACATAATTATTAGCATCTCTGCTCCTGAACTGTGGACTCCAGGAATGCAGAAACTGGACCTTGTCCCCTCCCTCTTTTCCCAAGACCAGGCCCTTTAGAGGCCCTCCAGAAACACTGGGTTGCTGAAAGAGTGAAATCCACTAGGGGCCCGTGAAGGGCCGTCTCTGGGCCTGTTGAACTCGAGGAAACACTTCTCAGTTCTTCTCTGTCCTTCTCCCAGCTTTTCTAGACACAACATACTGTATCCAGCTAGCGTTTGGAAAGGTCCTGTCTGACTCCAGCTTCATCTGCCAGAAAGAGAGAGAGAAAAAAGTTACTGCATGCTGAGTTGAGATATTTTTAGGCTAACAGCTGCTGGGATGAACCAGAGTTTCTGTTCTTTTTTTTTTTGAGACAGGGTCTGGCTTTGCCGCCCAGGCTGGAGTGCGGTGGCACCATCTCGGCTCACTGTAGCCTTCACCTCCTGGGCTCAAGTGATCCTCCCACCTTAGCCTCCTGAGTTGCTGGGACTATGGGCATGCACCACCACACCCAGTTAATTTTTGCATTTTTTGTAGAGATAGGGTCTCACTATGTTGCCCAGGCTAGTCTCCAACTTCTGGGCTCAAGCGATCCTCCCACCTCAGACCAAAGTGCTGGGATTACATGTGTGAGCCACCTGCCTGGCCCTGAGTTTCTGTTCTTGTTTCGCAAGGTGTGACAGACATCACTTCTTCCTAGGCCTCAGAAGCTTCAAACTGACAAGTCCCATCTAGGGAACAGAGCAGTACCATGAGGAAATTCCTGTTTCTGTGGCTGAGTCTGGACAAAAAAGAGTGAGTGGGGTATGCTAAATTTTGCTCTCTCAAGGACTCCTGAAGACTGAAAAACCAAGATCTATTAAGAGGGGTGCGGTTTTGACTCTAGCCCACTGGGAACCAGCTGCATGAGTGCTGTGTGACAGGCCCAAGCCTGGCTGCTGATTCTGGCAGAGTTGGCCAGGTGAGGCGTGAGTGTCCTGGGAGAATAATGTGGGAGGGTGGACAGGAAGTGCCTGCCCAGACAGAGTAGGGGGAAGGATAGGGATGTGAGTAAAACTAAGGATGTGCACACACGTGCGTGTGTATGTGTATGTGTCTGTGTGTCTACAAACTGACAAGAGGTGTAACTCTCTTTCCTTTTGATGCTGTGACCTCCCCCAAGGGACTTTGTCCAATAACAGTTGGTGAGTTTCCTCACTGTAAAGGGGAACACTAGACGTTTCTAGAAATTTAACAAAGGCTGCATCAAATTACAGTTGGGAAGTGTGTGTGTAAAATTGTCATAAGATTATTGATTATGGCTGGGCGCAATGGCTCATACTTGTAATCCCAGCAATTTTGGAGGGCAAGGCAGGTGGATTGCTTGAGCTCAGGAGTTCAAGACCAGCCTGGGCAACATGGTAAAACTCCATCTCTACAAAAAAAGTAAAATAATAATAATAATAATAATAATAATAATAATAATGGCTGGAC
>NW_016807614.1:529608-544140 GCF_001698545.2 Rhinopithecus bieti | reverse complement strand
TAAAATAAAATAAATACAAGTTTTGAAAACAAAATAGAGTGATGTGTTTTGGTTTCAGGGAAACCTTAACTTTTATTTGATGGGAGAGGAGGTTGAACAAAACTATTCTAGAAAGCTACCCCTTTCTTCTGTGTTTCTCACTAATTAGGCAGAAGAGGAATCATGGGGCTGGCTTGTCCTGTCTACTGTCAGATCTTTTATTTTATAGCTATATTTTAAGCTTTTTTTCTTTCATTAGTTGCCTCATCTGTATATTTTAAGCTTTTTAATCATAGAAAATTTCAAACACGGGAGGGTAAAACAGGAGAATTGCTTAAATCTGGGAGGTGGAGGTTGCAGTAACTGAGATCACCTCACTGCACTCTAGCCTGGGCAACAGAGCAAGTTTCTGTCTCAAAACAAAACAAAACAAAAAGACTGGGCGCTCACACCTGTAATCCTAGCACTTTGGGAGGCCGAGGTGGCGGATCACCTGAGGTCAGGAGTTCGAGACCAACCTGGCCAACATGGTAAAACCCTGTCTCTACTTAAAAATACAAAAATTAGCTGGGCATGGTGGTATGCATCTGTAAACCCAACTACTTGGGAGGCTGAGGCACGAGAATCGCTTGAACCCAGCAGGTGGAAATTGCCATGAGCAGAGATCCTGTCACTGCATTCCAGCCTCGGTGAAAGAACGAGACTCTGTCTCAAAAATAAAAAAATTTAAAAAATTTAAAAAAAGAAAGAAAAAGAAAATTTCAAACAGACACGAAAGCAGAGAGGATAGCAGCAGAATCAATGCCTATGTACCCATAACCCAATGAGCAACACATGCCTAATCTTTTTTCATCAACCCCCTACTCCTCTCTCAATTGTATTTTCAAACAAATTCCAAATATATTCTTTCATTTGTAAGTACTTCGTTATGTATCTTTAAAAATACATGACCACAATAACATTAGCATGCCTAGAAAAAGTAACAATAATTCCTTAATATCATAAAATAGCCAGCCAGAGTTAAGTTTTCCTGAGTTTTTCCTTCATATTTGGCATTGAATATTTATCAAGAGTCTTCAAAATGTTTAGGCTATCAAGTCCACTTCTGTAAATATTTCCTGAATGCAGAATAAATTTTCTACATAGAGATGTTTTCTGCAGTGCTATTGATAATGAAATGTGGCCAAATTAAATGGGCACACTAGGTAAATTAAGTCACGGTCATACCCAGTGAAATAGCATTGTGGTTAGAGAAAGGCAGTGACGTTAGAAAGACTCACTCCACCATTCATTTACTATTAAGTGACCCGCCTTCTCGAAGCATCATTTTACAGATAAAATATGGGTGATGATAATACCCACCTCATGGGTTAGGCCCTACCATTGTGAGGATTACACAAAAATGCACCTGAGACAGCAAAGTGCATGTTTCCAAGTGAGCCCTCAATATATGGTCACTATAAAATGTGCAGTAACAAATGTTCGTGAAGAACCTGTAGTAACATAAAAAATTATTATAATGTCAAGTTTAAAAATGATAAAACAGGCCAGTCCTGATGGCTCACACCTATAATCCTAGCACTTTGGGGGGCTGAGACTGGAGGATTGCTTGAGCCCAAGAGTTGGAGACCAACCTGGGCAACAAAGGGAGACTGCTACAAAAAAATAAAAACAGGCTGGGCGTGGTGGCTCATGCCTGTAATCCCAGCACTTTGGGAGGCCGAGATAGGTGGATCACTTGAGGTCAGGAGTTCGAGACCAGCTTGGCCAACATGGCGAAACCCTATCTCTACTAAAAATGCAAAAATTAACCAGGCATGGTGGCATGCAGCTGTAGTTCCAGCTACTCGGGAGGCTGAGGTATGAGAATCGCTTGAACCTGAGAGGCAGAAGTTGCAGTGAGCCAAGATCGCATCACCACAACTCCAGCCTGGGTGACAGAGCAAGACCATCTCAAAACAAACAAAAAATTAAAAACAAAAAAATTACCTGGGCATGGTGGCACTCACCGGTAGTCCCAGATGCTTGGGAGGCTGAGCTGGGAGGATCACTTGAGCACAGGAGATTGAGGCTGCAGTGAGCTGTGATCATGCCACTGCACTCCAATAAAACAAATACACATATCCTACAACTACAGCCACATAAAGACAGTGTCTAAAGTTAATATGTCAAAATAACAGTTTATCATTGCGTAGTGATTCCCTATCGTCCCCCACCCCTGCCCTTACTCTGCTTCTGTAAAGACAATGCAAACTCATTACAGAAAATTTGGAAAGTGCAGAATGGGGGGAAAAAAATCCAAGGTTTGATTGATTAATAAGGGGGCAATGTTGAGATTTTCCTTTTAAGTCCACAAGGCTTACCACAACCCCGCCCATTGGCTACCAAGCCCATTAGCGCTACCTCGTGGTCAAACTAAGCAACTACTCTTAGACCAAAAAAAAAAAAAATCCAAGGAAGGATTAAATGAGCAATGGTATAGCTCCATAAGTAGCAAAAATGTTATGCTGGGTCTTTTATCTCGGGGCTTTCATGGACCCAGTGGGTATCCCAAGGGCCTCATGGAATTGACCTCAGGTGAACAAAAATAAGGCTCAAGTATTTTATATGACTGACTAGTCCGTGATACATTCTTCATGAATCTAGCCCACCCTTAGGGCTATCCTCTGTTCAGCCTGAGCCTTTCTGGAAATCTGTCTCCACTGTGTGCAACGTACAGAGAGGAGCAAGCCCACCCACCAGTGCAGAGAACACCTGGCCCCTGCCCGCTGGAAGCCCACCTGAAAGAGGGTGGTCCGAGAGGAACCCACACCCGTATCCTCCACCCACATCGAATTCCCCCGGAGCCAACTGTTGTTCTGGAAGGACCCTAAACCAGCTGTGGGGCCACTTGGCTCTGAAGTGTTTGGGGCGCTTTGACATAATTTTGTTGTGTCCGCCCAGAAATCCTGACGCAGGAGGTCGGGGGTGGGGGGCCCTGGGGATCTGTAATTGACAAAGACTCAGTGGGTTTGGGAACCTGGGACTCCCGAGATGATGACATTTCCGGAATTGCCAGTCTCTGTCCTCTTCCGGAGGAGTCTGGAAAACTTCCTCCAGAGTGTGGCATTGTTTCAAGAGTGGCACATGTCATCGAAGCAGGGCTCTGGAGGCAGATGGCAGATTTCCTCCTGGCTCTGCCCGCAACCCTGCTGAGCCACAGCTTCTTCATCTGCGAAAAGAACATGGTACTCTTCATACCCACCTCTCAAGCTTGTTGTGAAGATTATTTAATGTAATAATTACATTTATATTTATTTAGTCATAATTATTTAATATAGGTAAAGCCCAAAGCCCTTATTATTATTTTTGAGACAGAGTCTTGCTCTCTTGCCCAAGCTGGAGTGCAGTGGTGTGATCTCTGCTCACAGCAACCTCTACCTCCTGGTTTCAAGCGATTCTCCTGCCTCAGTCTCCCCGAGTAGCTGGGACTACAGGCATACGTGCCACCACACCCAACTAATTTTTGTATTTTTAATAGAGATGGGGTTTCACCATATTAGCCAGGCTGGTCTTGAACTCCTGACCTCAAGTGATCTGCTCACCGTGGCCTCCCAAAGTACTGGGATTACAGACGTGAGCCACCGTGCCCAGCCCCCCTTATTATTATTACATACATGTGGGTGCCTTTAAATAATGTTTAAAAGGAACAACCCTACTATGGTTTGAATGTGTGTGTCTCTTCGAAATGTGTGTTCAAATTTCATTCCCAATGCATGAGGTGGGGCTTTTCGGAGGTGACTAGGTCAGAGAGTCCTGCCCTCATGAATGGGATTAGGGTTCTTATAAAAGGGCTTACGGGAGTCTGTCCTTTTCATCCCTTTCTCCCTTTCCACCATGTGAGGACACAGCATTCGTCTCTTCTGGAGGATGCAGCAACAAGGTACCGTCTCGAAAGCAGAGACGGAGCCCTTACCAGACACTGGATCTGCCAGTCCCTTGATCTTGTACTTTCCAGCCTCCAGAACTGTGAGGAATAAATTTCTACTATTTATAAATCACCCAGACTAAGGTATTTTGTTATAGCAGCAGGAACAGACTAAGACAAACCCTTAAAGGAATCTTGAAGAATCTCTTGGTGTAGTTAAAATACAGGGTTTGAGCCATTCCCCTAAGTAAATTCAGGTGGAATCCCCATGTCATGGATGATCTGTGTCATTTATAGAAGTGATCTGTCTAGGGAAGGATGAGTAGTGGGTGCCTGAGGGGGATTTAGGGACAGCCAAGGCCGGTTGTCATGACTAGGGCAGTGTCTCAAGGTTTATGACCAGTAGGTGATGACATAGAATAGGGTTTTCCAAAGTGGGCACCACTGTGGTACTCAGATGCTTCTAGTAGTCCAGGGACCAAAGCTGGTGTATTAGGCCATTCTTGCATTGCTATAAAGAAATACCTGAGACTGGGTAATTTACAAAAGAGGTTTAATTGGGTCATGGCTTTGCAGACTGTCCAAGCGTGGTGCCAGCACCTGCTTGGCTTCTGGGGAGGCGTTGGGGAGCTTTTATTCCTGGCTGAAGGTGAAGTGGGAGCAGGCATGTCATGTGGCCAGAGCAGGAGCAAGAGAGAGAGTGGTGGTTGTGAAGGGTGCCACAAACTTAACTAGATCTCTTGAGAACTCACTGTCACAAGGACAGCACCAAGCCATGAGGGATCCGCCCCCCATGACCCAAACATCTCCCACCAGGCCCCACCTCCAACACCGGGGTTTATAATTCAATATGAGATTTGGCCAGGATATATATTCACATTATATCAGTCTGTCATTAGGTCTGCTGCCCACACCATTCCTGCTGATCCTATCTGTGGTGGGTTAGCTGACTTGAGCCCTCAGTGGTCTGGTCATTCAGTTTCTCGCTGAAACCAATTAAACGCAGGTGGATTTGCCAGACTACAGCCCTGCAAGGGTGGGAACTTTGTCTTTTTCACCACTGTATGCCCAGCCCCTAGAATTGTGTCTGGAAAACAGTGTGTGCTCAAAAATGCATATTGAATAAGTGAATAAATGAATGACTGAATGAAATCGGCCTCCTGAATTATTTACCCAACTCCTGACAGCTTGTTTAATGAAGTAAGCTGATAAAGAAGTTTCCCTGTAATCCCAGCACTTTGGGAGGCCGAGGCGGGTGGATCACGAGGTCAGGAGATCGAGACCATCCTGGCTAACACGGTGAAACCCCGTCTGTATTAAAATACATAAAATTAGCCGGGCACGGTGGCAGGCGCCTGTAGTCCCAGCTACTCGGGAGGCTGAGGCAGGAGAATGGCGTGAACCCGGGAGGCGGAGCTTGCAGTGAGCCAAGATCGTGCCACTGCACTCCAGCCTGGGCGACAGAGAAAGACTTGTCTCAAAAAAAAAATAAAAAAGTTCCAGAGGCTGAGGGCCGTGGCTCACGCCGGTAATTTCAGCACTTTGGGAGGCCAAGGTGGGAGAATCACTTGAGGTCAGGAGTTCAACCATCCTGGCCAATATGGTGAAACCCAGTCTTACTAAAAATACCAAAAATTAGCCAGGCGTGGTGGTGCATGCTTGTAGTTCCAGCGTGCAGCGTGCTTGTAGTCTCCAGGCTGAGGCAGGAGAATCACTTGGACTCGTGGGGTGGAGGTTGCAGTGAGCCGAGATTGCGCCATTGCACTCTAGCCTGGGCAACAAGAGCGAAACTCCATCTCAAAACAAACAAAATAAGTTTTGGGAAACATAAGGCCTGAACTAAAGCCCCGCCTGGAAAGATGCTTTATTGACTGGCTGATGAATAAGAAAGACCGCTCCCAACCCTGCCCCTTGCTGCATGGAGCAAATTGTCAGGGACCAGACCCCTGGGCTTCATGGTGCTATGCCAGGAGGTCGTAGAGGGCCAGCTGCCCCTGCCTAACTCCTCTAGCTCTGCTCCCAGATTATAAATACTCCTCTGGCACATCCAACAGGGCTCCTAGGTTGTTAAGTGGACTCAAGGCCCAGCCAGGCTCAGGCTGCAGAGTGGCTTCTGTCTGAAGTTCCATCAAAGAGAGAAGAGCAATATCTCAGAAACACGATGAAAGGCTCCTGGGAAGCAGGGTCTGACTTTCAAAAGGTCATCTACAGCCCACATTGAGAGTACCTGCTGTTCTCAAAGGACAGGGCTCTAAACAGAGACTGCAGCTATTTCCTTCTCTGACATTCAACACCATGACTAGAACCAGGCAAAGGCACCCAGAGGGCCATGGCAGCCCATCCTGGAGTTGAGAGGGCTGGACGATGGGGCCCTGGGAGAGAGACAGCTCCGTCTTGGGGTGTTAGAGTCAGGATCTGCCACATGTCCTAACGGGGCTGGAGGAAGGGTCCTGATATGGTGTGGCTGTGTCCCCACCCAGATCTCATCTTGAATTGTAGCTCCCACAGTTCCCACGTGTTGGGAGTGACCCAATGGGAGGTAATTGAATCATGGGAACGGGTCTTTCCCATGCTGTTCATGTGATAGTGAATAAGTCTCATGAGATCTGATGGTTTTATAAAGGGCAGTTTCCACAAACTCTCTTCCCTTGTCTGCTGCCACGTGGGATGTGCCTTTCACTTTCTGCCATGATTGTGAGGCCTCCCCAGCCACGTGGAACTGTGAGTCCATTAAATCTCTTTCTTTTGTAAATTTCCTAGTCTCGGGTATGTGGGGTATGTTTTTTATTTTTATTTATTTATTTATTTTGAGACAGGGTCTCACTCTATTGCCCGGGCTGGAGTGCAGTGGTGCTATTTTGCCTCACTGCAGCCTCTGTCTCCCAGGTTCAAGCAATTTTCCTGCCTCAGCGTTCCAAGTAGCTGGGATTACAGGTGTCCACCACCACGCCTGGCTAATTTTTGCATTTTTAGTAGAGACGGGGTTGCGCCATGTTGGCCAGGCTGGTCTCAAACTCCTGACCGCAGGTGATCTGCCTGCCTCAACCTCCCAAGATGCTGGGATTACAGGCATGAGCCACCACGACCCACCTTGGGTATGTGTTTATCAGCAGTGTGAAAATGGATTAATACAAGTACCCTGCCTGTCTTGAGAGACAGTAGAAAGACACTGTCCTGGGAGTCCAAGGCAGGGCCTGTCCCCATAGGGTGCACAGGGTGAGCAGGAAGGAACCAATCTTCAGGGGGAACTTTCCGGAGCCGTGGGTTGTTGGACTGACTGCTCCCCTGACTGAAGGAAGGTTCGAAGAAGGCCTTCCAGCCTGAGGTGTGTCCTGAGTCAGGCCCTGGGGATCATAGCAAGAACCAGCAGGCCCTTTCATCAGACCCCCACTCTTTTGGCATGTCACAGCTGCGCCCAGGAGGGCTCCCTCTCTCTCTTCCAGCGGGAACACAGCAGGGCAAGTAGGGCCTCTGGACTGGGCCCATCTTCCTCAAGCTCTGAGTTCGTCCATTTCCCCCAGCCCTGACTGTCCCCCTGAGCCTTGGTCCAGGAGCTGCTTTGCCTACAAAGCCTTCTCACCCTGCCTTCTTGTTGCAGATTACAGGGCACCTCTACCGTAATTAGATCCTTTTTCACACAAAGGAACTATACATCTTTGAAATAACTGGGGAAATTTGGATATGAACTGGGCATTGGATTATCAAAGAAATATGATGACCTACATTTGGTGTGATGAAGGTATCCTACGTAGGAAATTATCTTTGTTTTTTTGTTTTTTGAGACAGAGTCTTGCTCTTATCCCCCAGGCTAACGTGCAATGGTGCGATCTTGGCTCACTGCAACCTCCGCCTCCCGGGTTCAAGCAATTCTCCTACCTCAGCCTCCTGAGTAGCTGGGATTATGGGCGTGTGCCACCATGTCTGGCTAATTTTTGTATTTTTAGTAGAGACTGGGTTTCACCATGTGGGCCAGGCTGGCCTCAAACTCCTGACCTCAGGCGATCTGCCTGCCTCCGCCTCTCAAAGTGCTGGGATTACAGGCATGAGCCACCATGCCCAGCTATCTTTATTTTAAAAAGGAGGCCGGGTGGGGTGGCTCACGCCTATAATCCCAGCACTTTGGGAGGCTAAGGTGGGCAGATCACAAAATCAGGAGACTGAGACCATCCTGGCCAACATGGTGAAGTCCCGTCTCTACTAAAAATACAAAAATTAGCCTGGCGTGGTGGTGCACTCCTGTAATCCTAGGTTCTTGGGAGGCTGAGGCAGGAGAATTCCTTGAACTCCGGAGGCGGAGGTTGCAGTGAGCCAAGATTGCGCCACTGCACTCCAGCCTGGTGACAGAGTGAGACTCTGTCTCAAAAGAAAAAAAAGGAACACTGAGGTATTTGGGGGTGAACTGCTGCAATGTCTGAAGTTTACTTTAAAATCCTTCAGAAGGAAGTTAGAAATAAATCTAGCAAGATGCTAATAACTGTTAAGCCTGGGTGGTGAGCGTGTAAAGCTTTCTGTATGTTTGGAAATTTATATAATATAATGTAGGAAGAACAAAGGTCACCACCTCTGAGGGACGTTCCCTGATTCCCCAGAACTGGGTTGGGTGTCCCTCTCATGGGCGACCCTAGTTGCTGTCCTGGCCCGACATCAGTCACCAGGGCACTTACAATTCTGAATTCAACTGCCTGCGTTTTAAGTTAGGTTAAGACCCTTGGGGGTACCCCCAGAGAGTCTGACAGAGAGTAGATGCTAATACAGGAATGCTGGAAAGAAGGAAGGAGGAAGAGTGAGCAGGGAGGGAGGCTACAGCCTCCAGCTCCCATCTCAGAACCAGGCACACAGCAAGTCCTCAACTCTTGTTTATTAGGCTGAATTTTCTTTTCTTTTCTTTTCTTTTTGAAATGGAGTCTTGCTCTGTTACCCGGGTTGGAGTGCAGTGGTGCAATCTTGGCTCCCTACAACTTCCTCTTCCAGGGTTCAAGTAATTCTTGTGCCTCAGCCTCCTGTGTAGCTGGGATTACAGGCATCCATCACCATGCCTAATTTTTGTATCTTCTTTTTAGTAGAGACAGGGTTTTGTCATGTTGGCCAGGCTGGTCTCGAACTCCTGACCGCAAGTGATCTGCCTGCCTCAGCCTCCCAAAGTGTTGGGATTACAGGCATGAGCCAGCGTGCCCGGCCTAGGCTGAGTTTTCTAGGAGGAAGCCAGCTCTCCTGTCTTCCTTTTCCTTGAGGGCTCTATCAGTGTCAGTCAGAAGACAGGCTGGGTTTTGTGGCCGCCTTCATTTTCTGTGTCCCAAGCCCACCCTCAGCCAAAGTGCTGTTGGAAATTGAGGTTAAATATTTATGCCCACCACACAGAAATGTGTACATGAATTTTTGTTTTTGTTTTTTTTTTGTACAGAGTCTCGCTTTGTTGCCCAGGCTGGAGTGCAGTGGCGTGATCTTGGCTCACTGCAACCTCTGCCTCCCGGTTTCAAGAAATTCTTCTGCCTCAGCCTCCCGAGTAGCTGGGACTATAGGCATGTGCCACCACGCCTGGCTAATTGATGAATGTTTTTAGCAGCAGTATTCATTATAGCAAAAAAGATAAAATAATCCAAATGTCCACCAACTGATGAATGGATAAAATGTGGTGTATCCATACAACGAAATATTATTGGCGATAAAAGGGAACAAAGTTCTGATGGATGTCACATGTTTGAACCTCAAAAACATTATGCTAAGTGGAAGAAGCCAGTTACGAAGGGTCACATATTATGATTGCATTTATATGGAAGGTCCGGTGGAGGCAAATCCACAGAGGCAGAAGACTGATACATAGTTTCCTAGGACTATGAGAGTCCTGCTCTGTCACCCAGGCTGGAGTGCAGTGGTGTGATCATGGCTCACTGTAGCCTTGACCTCCTGGGTTCGAGCAATCCTCACACATTAGCCTCCTGAATAGCTGGGACTGTAGGTGCACCCTGCTACGCCTGGCTAATTTTTGTATTTTTTATTGAGATGGGTTCTTGCCGTGTTGCCCTGGCTGGTCTTGAACTCCTGGGCTCAAGTGATCCTCCCACCTCCGCCCCCAAAGTGCTGGGATTATAGGTGTGAGCTACTGTGCCCAGCCAGTAGGGGTTCCTTTTTGGGGATGATGAAAATGTTCTAAAATTGATTGTCATGTTGGTTGCAGGACTCTGGATATACCAAAAACCTCTGAATCATCACTTTAAAAGCATGAATTTTATGGCATATGAATTATATCTCAATCAAGCTGTTATTAAAAAAATATATATATATATATCCATTATCCAACCTGTGCTGCAGGGTGATAAGGCAGAAAGATGTGGACGTGGGGTTGGCTGTCTTCCCAATTTAAAATAGAACAATAAAAGATGAGCTGGGGGTGTGGGGCGAGTATGTAACAGGGCCTATAAATAAGACCTTGGCTTGTAGTTGTCAGATGCAAGGTGCTGATGAGGGCTGCTTATCTGTGACCTTGCAAGGAGCAAAGTTTGATCTCAATCTATTCACTAAAGAGCCAACTGTGATGCTGTGGAGATGGGGAAGAGGAAAACTCCTCCTGTGATGCCAGAAAGATATAATTAAAAATATAAATCACACTTTCCAGGCTTGGAAGACATTTATCATGGACCTTTCCAGAGGCATTGCACAGACAAGGCAGTTTGAATAATTCCATGAATTACCTTGGAAAAGAGGAGGAGGGGGCACCTCCAGAGTGGTGGGCATGGTGGAAGGGGGGAAGGAGGGAAGGAAAGAGTAGCAATGAGGGGGAAGGAGGTATTGTTGTGGATTCCCAGCCTGGTGGTCCAGGCCAGGACATGAGCGGTGAGCACAAACAGCATTAGACATTTTCTTAATCTGTTGTCATAAGAATGTGAGCTCCAGGAGGGCAGAAATTTCTGTTTGTTTTCTTCATTGCTGCATCCCCATGGCTGGTGTGCCACAATTTTTTGGATGTACATGTTGAGTAAATGAATATTTTAAAATTAGACTTGACTTCCACCTCTGGTGAAGATGGAATGACAGGGACCAGCCTGAAACAAGTAAAAAATTGGACAAAAGATTTCAGTGAATCAAAAAAAAAAAAAAAGGAAAAAAAAAGCTGGACAAAATATAAAACAATGGTTTTCAAGACATTCGATGTCAGGCAACGGATCTCAAGGACAACAATCCTTGAGAGAAGAGAAATAGACCGGGTGCGGTGGCTCACACCTATAATCTCAGCACTTTGGGAGGCTGAGGTGGGAGGATCGATCACCTGAGGTCAAGAGTTCAATATCAGCCTGGCCAACATGGTGAAACCCCATCTCTACTTAAAATGCAAAAATTAGCCAGGCATGGTGGCACATACCTGTAATCCTAGCTACCTGGGAAGCTGAGGCAGGAGAATCACTTGAACCTGGGAGGCAGAGGTTGCAGTGAGCCAAGATTGCCCTACTGCAGTCCAAGCTGGGCAACAGAGCAAGACTCCATCTCAAAAATAAACAAACAAATAAAGAATATCCTACGGCTAAGGGAGAAGACCCACAGCTGGAATTCAGACTTTGTGGGGCAAAGTGAAATTACAGACCACTGGATAATGAAGTTGACTGTGTTGTTCCAGGCCACAGCTGGTCCACAGTTGCTGGACAAACAGAAACTCCCATCTGGGGTGCAAGCAGGTGGAGACTGGTGGGCACAGACCCATGGCTAAGACTGGCAAGCAAGAAATCTCCCCACCAGGGTGCAGATGGGCTAAAGCTGGAAAGTGAACTGCCATGGGGCCTGTGGGACTCACTAAGAATCTGCCCATGGGGACTGCTGAAACCTGATGACAAGCTGTCAGTGGGGATACTTCTAAAATTTGGTGAGGGTAAGTACCACTGGATGTCCCTCATACTCCCCTGGCAGCCATGAACTAAGAGCAACAAACCCGTAGAAGTGCATGAAAACAATAAAGAGAAGCAAGCAACTTTTTACCTACAGTGCTCCTCCAGCTCCCTCTACTGACAAAGTTTAGCATTGTGCTCACCGCAAGGGAGAAATTCTTACAGGGTCCAGCTCAGTTATCACAGGGCACGCAAGGAAGGGTAGATTTGAAGCTGAGAGAGAATAGATTGATAGCTGGTACAGACACAGTCCGACATTCAATAAAAAATGATCAGTCATGCAAAGAAGACAAAATATGACTCATAATGAGGAGAAACACCAATCAATAGAAATAACCTTTAAAGGTACACAGATGAGGCTGGGTACAGTGGTCCATGCCTGTAATCCCAACACTTTGGGAGGCTGAGGTGGGAAGATGGCTTGAGGCAGGAGTTTGAGACCAGCCTGGGCAATGATAAGACATTGTCTCTACTAAAAATTTAAAAATTAGCTGGGCATTGTGGTATGCACCTGTAGTTCCAGCTACTTGGGAAGCTGAGGTGAGAGGATAGCTTCAGCTAAGAAGTTTGAGGTTGCAGTGAGCGATGCTGGTGCCACTGTACTCTAGCCTGGGTGATGGAGTGAGACCCTGTCTCTTAAAAAAACAAAACACAGATGATAGAATTAGTAGACAAAACAAAACAGTTCTCATAACAGCTATTACATATCCTGTATTCAAGAAGGTAGAGGGAGGATTGAGCATGTTTGAGATATAGAAAATATTATTTATTTATTTATTTTGAGACGGGGTCTTGCTTTGTCGCCCTGGCTGGAGAGCAGTGGCGTGGTCTCAGCTCACTGCAAGCTCTGTCTCCCGGGTTCACACCATTCTCCTGCCTCAGCCTCCCGAGTAGCTGGGACTACAGGCACCCGCCACCATGTCCACCTAATTTTTTTTGTACTTTTAGTAGAGACGGGGTTTCACCGTGTTAGCCAGGATGGTCTCGATCTCCTGACCTCATGATCCGCCCATCTCGGCCTTCCAAAGTGCTGGGATTACAGGCATGAGCCATCATGCCCGGCTGAAAATATTTTTTAAAAGATCCAAACTGAACTTCTAGAAATGAAAAATATAATGCCTGTGGTGGGAAAATACACTGGATGGGCTAATTCCAGATTAGATAGCACAGAAGAAAATGCCAGTAAACTTGAAGACATAACCTTTACAAATATTCAAAATGAAACATGAAGGGAAAAAGACTAAAAAAATGAACTTGGAAATAGTCCCTGGTGGGGGAGGGGGGAATAAACAGAGCATTATCTTTCTGTTCCCATATTTCTGTAGTGTAGAGATAGGCAAATTTTTACTTAAA
This sequence comes from Rhinopithecus bieti, assembly GCF_001698545.2. Classification (NCBI taxonomy): domain Eukaryota; kingdom Metazoa; phylum Chordata; class Mammalia; order Primates; family Cercopithecidae; genus Rhinopithecus; species Rhinopithecus bieti. The sequence goes on along the minus strand of NW_016807614.1, from coordinate 531,027 downwards.
GGAACAGATAGTGGGTGTTTTAGGCTTGTGGGCCATATGGTTCCTTTCTTTTTTCTTTTTTTAAGATGGAGTCTCACTCTGTTGCCTGGGCTGGAGTGCAGCGGTGCAATCTTGGCTCACTGCAACCTCTGCTTCCCGGGTTCAAGCAATTCTCCTGCCTCAGCCTCCTGAGTAGCTGGGACTACAGGTGCTCACCACCACAGGGTTTCACCATGTTTTCCAGGGTGGTCTTGAACTCCCAACCTCAGGTGATCTGCCTGCTTTGGCCTCCCAAAGTGCTGGGATTATAGGCGTGAGCCACCGTGCCTGGCCAGGGCCATATGGTTTATATTGCAACTTGTCGACTCAGCCTATTTAACTCTGCTCAGAAGCCATCATAGACAATATATAAGCAAATGGGCATGACTGTCTTCCAGTAAAACTTTATTTATAAAAACAGGCAGCCAACCCGTGGTCTATAGTTTGCCAATCTCTCCCCGAGAGCATCCAGTGAGTACCCTGAGTGCTCATTCAGCATCCCCAAAACCCAGAGGGCCTACCTAAGCCTGGTAGATGAGAGCTCACCCGAGGCCCCAGACCTGTCTTCCTCTTCTTCTCTCCATTTAACTGGCATTCTCCATCCAGATTTCATTCCCCCAGGGCCTTGAAGGTTAGTTAGTAGATAAGTGAATCTATTTAGCACTCGTGGTATGCTAAAATATGGTTCCCCAGAAAGATATTCACATCCTAATCCCTGGAAACTGGACTGGCTTTTGTTTTATTTTTTTGAGACAGGGTCTCAGTCTCTCATTCAGGTTGGAGTGCAGTGGTGCAATTTCAGCTCACTGCAGCCTCCACCTCCAAGGCTCAAGTGATCCTCCCACCTCAGTCTCCCAAGTAGCTGGGACTACAGGTATGCACCATCACCCCTGGCTAACTTTTTGTGTTTTTGTAGGGATGGGGGTTTGCCATGTTGCCTAGGCTGGTCTCGAACTTCTGTGCTCAAGTGATCTACCTCCTTTGGCCTCCCAAAGTGCTGGGATTACAGGCATGAACTACCATACTTGCTAACTGTTACTTTATATGGAAAAAGGAGCTTGGAGCAGTGGCTCACATCTGTAATCTCAGTACTTTGGGAGGCTGAGGCAGGTGGATTGCTTGAGGCCAGGAGTTTGACACCAGCCTAGGCAACATAGTGAGTTCCTGCTTCTACAAAAATAAAAAATTAGCCAGGCCAACATGGCAAGACCCTGTCAAGAAAGAAAGGAAAGAATAAAGAAAAAGAGAGTGTGAGAGAAAGAGAGAAGAGGAAGAGGAAAGAGAAGGAGGAAAGGAGGAAAGGCAGGCAGGCAGGCAGGCAGGGAGGGAGGGAGGGAGGAAGGGAGGAAGGGAGGAAGGGAGGAAGGGAGGAAGGGAGGAAGGAAGGAAGGAAGGAAGGAA
>NW_016807614.1:525246-529203 GCF_001698545.2 Rhinopithecus bieti | reverse complement strand
AGGGAAGGAGGAAGGGAGGAAGGGAGGAAGGGAGGAAGGAAGGAAGGAAGGAAGGAAGGAAGGAAGGAAGGAAGGAAGGAAGGAAGGAATCTTTGCAGATGTGATTAAGAATGTTGCATTGGCCGGGCGCGGTGGCTCAAGCCTGTAATCCCAGCATTTTGGGAGGCCGAGACGGGCGGATCACGAGGTCAGGAGATCGAGACCATCCTGGCTAACACAGTGAAACCCCGTCTCTACTAAAAAATACAAAAAACTAGCCGGGCGAGGTGGCGGACGCCTGTAGTCCCAGCTACTCGGAGGCTGAGGCAGGAGAATGGCATAAACCCGGGAGGCGGAGCTTGCAGTGAGCTGAGAACCGGCCACTGCACTCCAGCCTGGGCGACAGAGTGAGACTCTGTCTCAAAAAAAAAAAAAAGAATGTTGCATTGGGCACTTTGGGAGGCCAAGGCGGGTGAATCACCTGAGGTCAGGAGCTGGAGACCAGCCCGACCAATATGATGAAACCCCGTCTCTACTAAAAATACAAAAAAAACTAGCTGGGTGTGGTGGCATGCACCTGTAATCCCAGCTACTTGGGAGGCTGAGACAGGAGAATTGCTTGAACCTGGGAGGCGGAGGTCGCAGTGAACTGAGATCGTATCATTGCACTCCAGCCTGGGCAACAAGAGCAAAACTCCATCTAAAAAAAAAAAAAAGAGAGAGAGAGAGAGAATCTTGCACTGGGGGAGAGTATGCTAGATTATCTAGGTAGGCTCACAATGCAATCACAGGTGTTCTTTTAAGAGAGAAGCAGAGAAAGGTTTGACACACAGGAGGGGCTATCTGAAGACAGAACAGAGAATGGTTTGAAGATGCTGGCCTTGATGCTTGGAGTGAAGGATGCCAGCAGCCACCAGAAGCTGGAAGAGATAAGGAATCCACTCTCCACTAGAGCCTCTGGAGGGGGCACGTCCCTGACTACACCTTGACTTCAGCGCAGTGATACTGATTTTGGACTGCTGGTCTCTAGAACTGAGAGAAAAAATGTGTATTTCTTTAAGCCACCTATTCTGTAGCCACCTATTGTTGCAGTAGCACTAGAAAGCTAATACAGTCATTGAGTAATTATTTACAGTAATTATCTGCAATCATCAATAAAGTCAAATGACTTTCCCCCATACTGCTTTCAGAGCTAGTGGTTTTTTTTTTTTTTTGAGACCAGGTCTCACTCTGTCACCCAGGCTGGTGTACAGTGGTGCAATCTCGGCTCACTGCAACCTCTACCTCCCAGGTTCAAGTGATTCTTGTGCCTCAGCCTCCCAAGTAATTGGGCACATGCCACCATGCCTGGCTAATTTTTTTGTATTTTTTGGTAGAGATGGGGTTTCACAATGTTTGCCAGGCTGATCTTGAACTCCTGACCTCAAGTGATCCACCCACCTCAGCTTCCCAAAGTATAGGGATTACAGACGTGAGCCACTGCACCTGGTCAGAGCTAGGTTAAAGAGGCTTTCTGTACCTCTGCCTTAACACAAAGCAGGCTTCACGGGAATGGGCGGGCAGCCCAGCCAAGGAATCAATGTGTTGATGTGGGAATCAGGAGATTTGGGTTCAAGTCCCATTCTGCCTTCCTCACTGAGTGATCCTAGGCCTTTGGTTTCCCTGGCTGTGAAACTCCCACATGGGGTAGAAGAGGAGGCTTCCCTCCTGCTGCAAATGCTGTTAAGCTTAAAGGGAATGCTGCACAAACATGGTCTATCCTTGCCTTTGGGGCTGTGGGACCCTTAGATTCATTCCCCTGACAGCCACCTGGCTCTGAGTTTTTGGAATAACAAGAATGATAACAGGAGTGGCTAACCTTTACTGCGTGCCAGGTGCTGTGTTAAGCAGTTGGCTTGTTCTCCAGAGTGTCCATATTCTCCAGAAATAGCATGGAAATAGGCTAGTGGAGTTTGCACTTGGAATCAGTAAGACCTGAGTTGGAGTCTCAGATCTGCCACAATTAGCTGTGTGACCTTGGACAAGTGACTCAATCTCTCTGAGCATCATAAGCCTCACTTACAAAATGGTGCTGTCTTTGCCTATTTCCTGGGATGTTGTGAGGATCAGGTTTACCTTGAGCGAAATGCCTGGCACAGTTCTCTTGCTACCATTTGTTCTTTGTGACTAGGATTCCTGAACACACAAAGGGGGTGTTCACAAAGGCGGGTGAGCTGTTGTCTCTCAGTAGAAAACCATCTAAGCGCTACCACATCCATTCAAAGGGTAACAGTACAGGCCCGGTGCGGTGGCTCACACCTGTAATCCCAGCACTATGGGAGGCTGAGGTGGGTGGATCACTAGAGGTTAGGAGTTCAAGACCAGCCTGGCCAACATAGTGAAACCCTGTCTCTACTAAATATACAAAATTAGCCAGGCATGGTGGCAGGTGCCTGTAATCCCAGCTATTCGGGAGACTGAGGCATGAGAATCACTTGAACCCAGGAGGTGGAGGTTGCAGTGAGCCGAGATTGTACCACTGCATTCCAGGCTGGGCAACAGAGTGAGACTCTGTCTCAAAAGAAAAAAAAAGAAAAGAAAAGAAAAAAGAAATGGGCACCGCTACCATCTGTAGAATATTTCTTCTAAGACAGCACCTAGACTCCCGCATCCATGGTAATTTTCATGCTGAGGGCTGAGTGACTAATTTTCCCACCTAAAATTGATTCTTCCTTCTTTTGTTATTATAGTCTGGAGAAAGGACATAATAAAACCCTTTGAGTCTGGCAAAGAAGGCAACATGAAATGCAATTTAACATTGGAAGTAATCATTGTGTCAACAATTCTAAAAAAAAAAGTAAACAAATCAAGGAGTAGCTTTTAGAGCTAGTCTTAAGTCGTGCCAGAAAGATCTGAGTTAGAGAGAGGAGGCTACATGCAACAATTTGTTTCTGTACCTGAAATGCTGCTCAGTCTGGACTTTCTGTGCTGGTTAAAAGCCCCTCCAACTCCCTGACCCACTGGCCCTAGCCCCACAGGTGTCCTCAATATTGATCTCACGGTTGACTCCATCCAGCCTCGCCCTAGGCCCACAGGTGTCCTCAATATTGATCTCACGCTTGACTCCATCCAGCCTCGCCCTAGCCCCACAGGTGTCCTCAATATTGATCTCACTCTTGACTCCATCCAGCCTCCCAGTCCTGTGGATTTCACGCCTCTCACAGCTGTGGGATATTCCCCTTAGCCTCCCTCCCGGGGCGGTTGCATAGCCGGTACTCTAGTCTCGCTGTGTCCAGGCCTTACCTGGGCAGAGCAACCCCCCAAGCCAGCTGCCATGAGATCCTTCTGATCATGAGGATGAAAAGATTGTAAAGGTGACTGCCAGTTATGTACCAAGAACATATTGAGTGTCTACCATATTGCTTGGTTCTTTCATTTAATTTCCAAAAGCCTACAGAGTAGCTTCTGCGGGTCCCACTTTACTGATGAGGCAACTTGCCCAAGGTTGGTCGAGGGCACTGAGCTGGTAAACAGTGAAATGCATTTGAACTCAGGACCATGGGACTCCAAAGTTTGTGTTCTTCTCACTTTACTAGTTTCCTTCACTGGCTTCCCATTGCCCAACAGCCGAGTTTCTGAAACTTGTGGCCTGGGGACATCACTGTATAAGAGGTTAATAAGTTTTCTTTTTCTTTTTTTTTGGAGACAGGGTCTCTGTCACCCATGCTGGAGTCCAGTGTCATGATCACAGCTCACCGCAGCCTCAACCCCCTGGGCTCAAACAATCCTCCCACCTCAGCCTCCCGAGTAACTGGGACTACAGGAGTGCACCGCCACACCCAACTATTTTTCTCTCTGTAGAGATGGAGTTTTGCTTGTTGCCGAGGCTGGTCTCGAACTCTCGGGCTCAAGTGATCCTCCTGCCTGAGCCTCCCAAAGTGCTGGGATTACAGGCACGAGCCACTATACCTGGCCAGAAATTTTCCCTAAATAACAAAG
>NW_016807614.1:511837-525020 GCF_001698545.2 Rhinopithecus bieti | reverse complement strand
CATCCATTCAAAGGGTAACAGTACAGGCCCGGTGCGGTGGCTCACACCTGTAATCCCAGCACTATGGGAGGCTGAGGTGGGTGGATCACTAGAGGTTAGGAGTTCAAGACCAGCCTGGCCAACATAGTGAAACCCTGTCTCTACTAAATATACAAAAATTAGCCAGGCATGGTGGCAGGTGCCTGTAATCCCAGCTATTCGGGAGACTGAGGCATGAGAATCACTTGAACCCAGGAGGTGGAGGTTGCAGTGAGCCGAGATTGTACCACTGCATTCCAGGCTGGGCAACAGAGTGAGACTCTGTCTCAAAAGAAAAAAAAAGAAAAGAAAAAGAAAAAAGAAATGGGCACCGCTACCATCTGTAGAATATTTCTTCTAAGACAGCACCTAGACTCCCGCATCCATGGTAATTTTCATGCTGAGGGCTGAGTGACTAATTTTCCCACCTAAAATTGATTCTTCCTTCTTTTGTTATTATAGTCTGGAGAAAGGACATAATAAAAACCCTTTGAGTCTGGCAAAGAAGGCAACATGAAATGCAATTTAACATTGGAAGTAATCATTGTGTCAACAATTCTAAAAAAAAAAGTAAACAAATCAAGGAGTAGCTTTTAGAGCTAGTCTTAAGTCGTGCCAGAAAGATCTGAGTTAGAGAGAGGAGGCTACATGCAACAATTTGTTTCTGTACCTGAAATGCTGCTCAGTCTGGACTTTCTGTGCTGGTTAAAAGCCCCTCCAACTCCCTGACCCACTGGCCCTAGCCCCACAGGTGTCCTCAATATTGATCTCACGGTTGACTCCATCCAGCCTCGCCCTAGGCCCACAGGTGTCCTCAATATTGATCTCACGCTTGACTCCATCCAGCCTCGCCCTAGCCCCACAGGTGTCCTCAATATTGATCTCACTCTTGACTCCATCCAGCCTCCCAGTCCTGTGGATTTCACGCCTCTCACAGCTGTGGGATATTCCCCTTAGCCTCCCTCCCGGGGCGGTTGCATAGCCGGTACTCTAGTCTCGCTGTGTCCAGGCCTTACCTGGGCAGAGCAACCCCCCAAGCCAGCTGCCATGAGATCCTTCTGATCATGAGGATGAAAAGATTGTAAAGGTGACTGCCAGTTATGTACCAAGAACATATTGAGTGTCTACCATATTGCTTGGTTCTTTCATTTAATTTCCAAAAGCCTACAGAGTAGCTTCTGCGGGTCCCACTTTACTGATGAGGCAACTTGCCCAAGGTTGGTCGAGGGCACTGAGCTGGTAAACAGTGAAATGCATTTGAACTCAGGACCATGGGACTCCAAAGTTTGTGTTCTTCTCACTTTACTAGTTTCCTTCACTGGCTTCCCATTGCCCAACAGCCGAGTTTCTGAAACTTGTGGCCTGGGGACATCACTGTATAAGAGGTTAATAAGTTTTCTTTTCTTTTTTTTTGGAGACAGGGTCTCTGTCACCCATGCTGGAGTCCAGTGTCATGATCACAGCTCACCGCAGCCTCAACCCCTGGGCTCAAACAATCCTCCCACCTCAGCCTCCCGAGTAACTGGGACTACAGGAGTGCACCGCCACACCCAACTATTTTCTCTCTGTAGAGATGGAGTTTTGCTTGTTGCCGAGGCTGGTCTCGAACTCTCGGGCTCAAGTGATCCTCCTGCCTGAGCCTCCCAAAGTGCTGGGATTACAGGCACGAGCCACTATACCTGGCCAGAAATTTTCCCTAAATAACAAAGTGTGTGGGGTGGGCATGGGAGACCTGTGGTTAAATCCATTTGGGACTAGCTCCCTGTGCTGCCCCTTCTTGGAGAATTCCTCTCATATTAGTATAGTAAAGGCTTTGATACGTCTGCAATTAAAGAACAAAACCAAAACCCTTTAACCCAGAGTTTGCCAAGGGCACTTTGCCATGGAACCCTTTTGCACAGAGCATCTGTCAGTCTGAAGGAGGACTGGTGTTCCTCGGCACACAGTCTGGGAACCACTGGGCTTCTGGCTCAAGTTGCAGGCCCTTAGCCCAGTTGGTACACAGGCCCCAGTGCTGCTTCTCTGGTTTCACCTCCTCTTGTGCCCTGGTCAAGCTTCTGTTCTGGCCACGGCTCACTGCTCTTAATTACTCCAACAAGAGGGGGTGTTCATGCCTCCATGAGGGTCTCCGTCTGCCTGGCATTCTGTTTCCTCCCTGCCTCCTCTATGTGCTTTCAGGAATGTACTAGCTGGAATGTCCCCTGCTCAGAAGCATTTTCCCAAACTTTTTTTTTGAAACAGAGTCTTGCTCTGTTGCCCAGGCTTGAGTGCAGTCACGCAATCTTGGCTCACTGCAACCTCCGCCTCCCAGGTTGAAGTGATTCTCATTCTTCAGCCTCCCAAGTAGCTGGGACTACAGGTGCACTCCACCACACCTGGTTACTTTTTTTTTTTGTTTTGCAATTATGGTAGTGACGGGGTTTCACCATGTTGACCAGGCTGGTCTTGAACTCCTGGCCTCAAGTGATACTCCTGCCTTGGCCTCCCAAAAGTGCTGGGATTACAGGCATGAGCCACCGTGCCTGGCCTGCATTTTCCCAAGCCTTCTAACCAGAGCTAATCACCTCCCCCATGATTGCATCATCTCTATACCTAGCACTTACTTTTAGTACAGCTTGTCTCTCTGTGTATATTGAATAATATTTATTTTTATGTGGCTGTTTTCTATTGTAGACCATGAACTTTTTTTTTTTTTTGAGACAGAGTCTCCCTCTGTTGCCCAGGCTGGAGTGCAAAGGCACAATCTCAGCTCACTGCAACCTCCAACACCTGGGTTCAAGCAATTCTCCTTGCTTCAGCCTCCCAAGTAGCTGGGATTATAGGCGCCTGCCACCATTCCCAGCTAATTTCTTGTATTTTTAATAGAGATGGGGTTTCACCATATTGGCCAGGCTGGTCTTGAACTCCTCACCTCAGGCAATTCGCCCACCTTGGCCTCCCAAAATACTGGGATTACGGGCATGAGCTACCATGCCAGGCTGACTGTGAACTTCTTAAAGGGCAGACTGTCTTCTTTATTTCAGAATCTTCAACACCAAGCACAGCGGCCTGATATGCAACAGGTATTTGCCAGCTCAACTTCCTACTGTATTTCAGTGTATTATATATATATATATATATATACGTGTGTGTATACATGTGTGCATACATGTATTTAATGAAATTCCAGCTGATTCTAAAACTCATCCATCCCTGTACTTACTTTTAGTACAACATTATCCATCATTAAGGGTCTGGTGATTCAAATATTTTTGTACTATAAACAAAGCTGTGATAAATATCTTTGTATATAATTCTTTGTCTCTGGGTCTATTTATTGCCTTAGAACAGATTCCTACAAGTGGAGTTACTGAGCCAAAGGGCAGGCAGGTTTTTAAGGCTCCCGGGACAGATCATCAATTACTCTGCAGAAAGATTGCACCACTTCCCTCTCCCACCGGAGCCTCCGAGGGTGCTTGTCTCATCAAACCCCCACAATTATGGCCACTTTTGACAAGAAAGAATACGAGAATAGTTGGTATTAAATGTGAAAGAAAAATTGCCTGGCTGGGTGGTTTTAAAGAGAGGCATTTAGCAAGCTTTTGAAGCCTAATTACTGTTTAATCAGCCTAGGAACACACAGGCTCATTATTTTCTTTTTGCAGAGACTGAGAATTGCAATGCATGGTTGGTAATTTTGCCAACGCTGTAAACACCCATCACTTCATTTTCCTAGAAAAGCTTTGCTCTCTCTATGTGTGAAGGATGAAGCCTGTGTGTTTCATCTTCCCCAGACACTCAGCTAACGGGCAGGTCCACTCAGCTGACAGCATCTCACCCGAGATATTTACACCTACAGTGTGGGCAGGGGACTGGCCGTCCACCGCGCAGAACGTTGCCCAAAGCTCAATGTTCTTAGCTGTCATATTTCATGTTTTCACCCTTTCCTCCTCCATCTGTGGCAAGCAAGGGCACCCCTGGCAGAGTTTCTTGAAGTTTGCCTAGACAGCTCATTCCTGCCTTAGAATGGAAAAGGCCATTATTCCCTCCCCTGTGCTCCAGGATCTACAGTGTATCTGGGAAAGAGAAGTTTCCAGGAGGGAAGAATGCCATGACCAAGTCCAAAGGAGGACAATGTTCATTCAATTGTTCAATATGCTCATATTCTGACCCACAGCTACCATTCTGGAAATCGATCCCAGAGAATGCTTACACATGTGCATAATGCTATTTGCAAGGACTTTCCCTACTGTTAGACAACAAACAAACAAACACCTACTAACAGGCAACTGGTTAAGTAACTGAGGGTCCTTCCATACAGTGGGATACCAGGCAGTTAAAAATAATGAGGCAAAACACACAAAACAATGACAGACCTGTATAGACAGTAAGTAAATATCTGCTGTTAAATGAGAATAGCAAGTGGAGAAAAAATATCCCTGTACAAAACAATCCTGTTTCTGTAAAAGGAAATAATTTATTCAATCAACATTCAGTGAGGATCTACTACATGCCAGGTACTGTGGATAAAAAGGCAAACCACACAGAGCCCCTGCCCTCATGGAACACACATAGCCAGGGTGGATAAATAAATAGCAAAAAGACTGAGGCTGGGCACAGTGGCTCACGCCTGTAATCCCATCATTTTGGGAGGCCAAGGCAGGTGGATCACGTGAGGTCAGGAGTTCGAGACCAGCCTGGCCGACATGGTGAAACCCCCATCACTACTATAAATACAAAAAATTAGCCGGGCATGGTGATGGGCGCCTGTAATCCCAGCTACTCAGGAGGCTGAGGCAGGAGAACAGCTTGAACCCGGGAGGTGGAGATTGCAGTGAGCCGAGACCATGCTGTTGTACTCCAGCCTGGGCAACAATAGTGAAACTCCATCTAAAAAAAAAAAAAAGAAAGAAAGAAAGGACACACACACACACACACACACACACACACGGAAACTCACTATTCAACGTTCCTTTGATTCCTGAAGAGCTTTGGTATTAAACAGTTTCCCACGAAAGGTCTGGACAGTCTTGGAGCAGCCATGCTTAGTAGTGGTTCTTGGCCCTGGCTAAACATTAGAATCACCTGGGCAGCTTTAAAAACCTCCCAGTGTCCAAATTCACCCCAGACCAATTAAAGAGAATCTTTGGGGTGGGACCCAGGCATCAGCTTTTAATGATCTCCAGGTGATTCTAATATGCAGCTGAAATTTGTAAACCTCTGCTCTAAGTGGTTGGATAGTAGGGGGAAGTGGGCTAGTTGTGAAACCTCTGTCAACCAGCTGTGTGATCATGGGCAAGTTGCTTGACCTCTCTGAACTTTATTTTCCCTGCTCTAAAATGGGATCATACCTTCTTCACATGATAGAATGAGGCTTATTGAGAACATTATCTGAAAGAGCTCAGTCAATTGTAAAGCATGATATAAATATAAGATATTTTATTTTCTGACTTGGTTATCAGCTCAGAAAGAAGTAATAGGTGGAGCTGGGGGTCAGGCAGAGAGCAATGTTGAGTTAATGGTTAACAGAGAGAAAAGAAAAGAAGCTGATTGACTGGAATAGGAAGGGCAGAGAGAAGGTCAAAGGGTCCCCTAAACCATTTGCACTAAGGTGGGATCTACCCCTGCAAGATTCCAGGGTGATGCTAAGGCCCGAAGTTACGTCTTCATCTTAGTCCTAAAGCTGTTATTTTCTGTCTCTTTTTTTGAGACAGAATCTCGCTCTGTTGCCCAGGCTGGAGTGTAGTGGTGCAATCTTAGCTTGCTTCAATCTCCGCCTCCTGGGTTCAAGCTATCCTTGTGCCTCGGCCTTCTGAGTCGCTGGAATTAGAGGCGCGCCCCACCATGCTCAACTAATTTCTGTAATTTTGGTAGAGACAGGGTTTCACCATGTTGGCCAGGCTGGTCTTGAACTCCTGGCCTCAAGCGATCCACCTGTCTCGGCCTCCCAAAGTGCTGAGATTACGGACATGAGCCATTAAGCCAGACCAAGCTCTGTTATTTTCTCACTGGGTACTGCCAGTATGAAGAGCCAGGGATGGCAACTGTCTGGGTGAGAGGTCCGATGACCAGATGGGACGGAGCTGAAGGGGTTCTTCAGGCTCTGCTGGGAAGCTTTCAGCCAGACAGGGTCCCTTCCCTGGAGTCACCCTCACCAGCAACTTAAAGAGTGGGAAATTCTCCTGGGCTTGTACACATGGGCCCATCAGACCAGGCTGCTGGCCCTGGAGACTTTGTGAGGGGCTGAGCCTGCCCTGGTCAGGAGGCCAAGGGGTAGGAGGCCAAGGGGGCTGTGAGCCTGGACATTTCCTGCCCTTCCTTGACAAACACCATCGCCCCCCCACCCTTAGAGTAAGGAGGTCAACACGCAATTGTGCATCAGCGAGCAGAGTGGAAATGGTTCTGTCTGACTCAGTCTACCTCCAGCTGAGTGCCCTCTTCTACTCAGGCTTTCCCTTTCAACCCACCAACCTTCATCCTTCCATAGTGTGCTCAGTAATGGATGTTGAGTGACTGAGAAAGTCCTAACTTGCAATGAGCTCCATTTGCTGATAGATCTTGATATTTCATGATGACAGGTTTCTTTTTTTTTTTGAGACAGGGTCTCACTCTGTCACCCAGGTTGGAGTGCAGTGACATGATCTCAGCTCACTGCAACCTCCACCTCCCAGGCTCAAGTGATCCTCCTACCTCAGCCTCCCAAGTAGCTGGGACCACAGGTGCACACCACCATGCCCAGCTAATTTTTGTATTGTTTGTAGAGACAAAGTTTTGCCATGTTGCCCAGGCTAGTTTCAAACTGCTGAGCTCAAGCAACCCACCCACCTCGGCCTTCCAAAGGGCTGGGATTACAGGTGTAAGCCATCTTTTTTTTTTTCTTAAAAAAAAATTATCTTTTGTTGGGCATGGTGGCTCATGCCTGTAATCCCAGCACTTTGGGCGTCAAAGGCAGGCGAATCACCTGAAGTCGGGAGTTCGAGATCAGCCTGGCCAACATGGTCTCTACTAAAATATAAAATTAGCCAGGCGTGGTGGGCTCACGCCTGTAATCCTAGCTACTTGGGAGGCTGAGGCAGGGGAATCATTTGAACCAAAGGAGGGCGAGGTTGCAGTGAGATGAAATCACGCCACTGTACTCCAGCCCATGTGGACAGTGTGATGACTCCTCAAAAAAAAAAAAAAAAAGAGAAGAAAAAGAAAAAAAAATATCTTTTTTTTGAGACAGGGTCTTGAACTCCTGAGCTCAGTGATTGTCCTCCCTCAGCCTCCCAAGCATCTGGGATTGCAGGCAAATGCCACCACACCTGGCCCTTTCCTTTTTTAAACAGGTGTCTGATTTCCCACCTCCGTTCCTTCCATAGCCCAGAGAGGTAGGACGTCATCTCTTCAGTTTTCTATCTACTCACAGGTTTGATCTTTAACCTCTCAAGAACTTTGATCTTTAACCTCTCAAGTAAGCCAGAGAAACAGAGATAAGCGTTGAGTTGGGATTCAAGTTTACTTCAGCTGTTGCTGCCTGATCCGCACATCCCAGGGCTTCTTCTTAAGTAGTTCCTTGCAGCTGAAAGTGTATCCAAAAGTGATACTCCTTTCTTTTTTTTTGAGACTGAGTCTCTCTCTGTCGCCCAGGCTGGAGTGCAGTGGCGTGATCTCGGCTCACTGCAACCTCTGCCTCCCGGGTTCAAGTGATTCTCGTGCCTCAGCCTCTCGAGTAGCTGGGATTACAGGTGCCCACCACCACACTCTGCTAATTTTTGTATTTTTAGTAGAGATGGGGGTTTCACCATGTTGGCCAGGCCGGTCTTCAACTCCTGACCTTAGGTAATCCACCCACCTCAGCCTCCCAAAGTGTTGGAATGACAGGCGTGAGCCACTGTGCCTGCCTCCTTTTTTTAATTTTGAAAATTTCAAGCTTTCAGAAAAGTTACAAGAAATAGGACAATGAACACTTGTATATTCTTCACCTAGATTCATTTGTTGCTAGCATTTTGCCCATTTGCCCATTTCTCTCTCCCCCTCTGTGTCTGTATACACACACACACACACACACACACACACACACACACACACACATTTTTAAAAAATTATTTTAATTTATGGCCGGGTGTGGTGGCTCGTGGTTATAATTCCAACACTTTGGGAGCCCGAGGTAGGCAGATCACTTGAGGCCAGGAGTTCAAGACCAGCCTGGGCAGCCTGGGCGAAACCTTATGTCTATAAAATATACAAAAATTAGCCGGGCATGGTGGTATGTGCCTGTGGTCCCAGCTACTCAGGAGGCTGAGATGGGAGGATCACCTGAGCCTGGGAGGTTGAAATTGCAGTAAGCCAAGATCTCACCACTGTGCTCCAGTCTAGGCAACAGAGTGAGATCCTGTCTCAAAGAAATTATTCTGGCCAGCCACAATGGCTCACGCCTATAATCCCAGCACTTTGGGAGGCCGAGGCAGGTGGATCACTTGAGGTCAGGAGTTCAAGATCAGCCTGACCAACACAGTGAAACCCCATCTCTACTAAAAATACAAATTTAGCCAGGTGTGGTGGTGTGCACCTGTAATCCCATCTACTCGGGAGGCTGAGGCAGGAGAATTGCTTGAACCCAGGAGGCGGAGATTGCAGTGAACCGAGAACACACCACTGCACCCCAGCCTGTGTGACAGAGTGAAACTCTGTCTCAATAAAAAAAAAAAAGAAAAATTATTTCAATGTTTGCTAAACATTTTGAAAGTTAGTTGCAGGCATCATTGATATTTTATTTCTAATATTACTTCAGCATGTATCCCCTAAGAATGAGGACATTCTATATAACCACAGTATATTGTCATGCTTAAGAAATTTAACATTAGGCTGAACACAGTGGCTCATGCCTGTAATCCCAGCACCTTGGGAGGCTAAGGCAGGTGGATCACTTGAACCCAGGAGTTTGAGACCAGCCTGGGCATATGGCGAAATTTCGTCTCTACAAAAATCACAAAAAATTAGCCAGACATAGTGATGCACCTATGGTCCCAGCTACATGGAGGCTGAGGTGGAAAGATTGCTTGAGCCAAGGAGGTTGAGGCTGCAGTGAGCCATGATCATGCCACTGCACTCCAGCCTGGGTGACAGAGCAAAACACTGTTTCCAAAAAAAAAAAAAAAAAAAAAAAAGAAGGAAATTTAACATTAATACTATATTGTGATATATATATTCCACATTCAATTTTTCCAATTGGCCCAATTATGTACTTGACTAGCTTTTTTTTGAGATGGAGTCTTGCTCTGTCACCCAGGCTAGAATGCAACGGTGTGATCTTGGCTCACTGCAACCTCTGCCTCCCGGGTTCAAGCAATTCTCCTGCCTCAGCCTCCCGAGTAGCTGGGATTACAGGCACCTGTCACCATGCCCGGCTAATTTTTGTATTTTTAGTAGAGTTGGGGTGTCACTATGTTGGCCAGGCTGGTCTTGAACGCCTGACCTCAGGTAATCCACCCACCTTGGCCGCCCGAAGTGCGGGGATTACAGAGGTGAGCCACAGCGCCTGCCCTTGAATAGCTTTTTGTTGTTAAGGTCCAATCCAGGATCGCAGATTGCATTTAGTGGTTCAGACCCTTTGGCATCTTCTAATCTAGAGCTGTTTTTTCAGACCATTTTGATCTTTTCTGACACGGACATTTTTGAAAAGTCCAAGCCAATTGTGTTAAAATTACAATTACTTTATGCTATTTGAATTCTACACGTGATCTTGGTCCTAGAGATATAAATTTTATCTATGCTGCCACCAGGTGGCGCACTCGGTAGGTCCTGGTCCTTAGAAACTCTTGAGAAAGGGCAATCAATTTAAGGCAAGCAAACTTGTCTCAATCAACTAAAGCTGTTATTTGGTAAAGCATATGATGTTGGCAGTGCCCATGTTTATAAAGGCACGTGGTGTCTTTTCCATGACCTGGGGATCTTGCTAATTAGGATTATAGTTTGGTTAGACCTGTAATGGGTCCCAAGATTCTACCTTTCTTTCTTTCTTTTTTTTTTTTTTTGGAGACAGGGTCTCACTCTGCTGCCCAGGCTGAAGTGCTGTGGCATGATCACGGCTGACTGCAGCCTCAAACTCCTGGGTTCAAGCGATCCTCCCACCTCAGCCTCCCAAAGTGCTGGTATTACAGGCATGAGCCATTGTCCTGGCCAAGGTTCTGCATTTCTAACAATGGCCAAGTGATTGTGATGCTGCTGATTTGAAGACCACGCTTTGAGTAGCAGGGGTTTAGAACAAGCCTATGAAGAATTATAATCTATTTACAATTAGCGGCTTCTATTCTTGAGACAAAGTCTCACTCTGTTGCCCAGGCTGGAGTGCAGTGGAGCCATCACAGCTCACTGCAGCCTTGACCCCTGAGGCTCAGGTGATCCTCCTGCTTCAGCCTCCTGAGTAGCTGGGACCACAAGCATGCACCACTACACCTGGCTAATTTAAAAAAATATTTTGGAGACAGGGTCTCTGTATCTTCCCCTGGCTGGTCTCAAACTCCTGGGCTCAAGGGATCCTCCCATCTTGCCCTCCCAAAGTGCTAGGAGGATTAAGGCATGAGCCATCACGCCTGGCCACTATATATATATATTTAAACAATGTTGGCTCCCACAATGGTTCATGCTTGTAATCCCAGTGCTTTAGGAGGCCGAGGCAGACAGATCACTTGAGGTCAGGAGTTTGAGGCCAACCTGGCCAACATGGCGAAACCCCATCTGTACTAAAAACACAAAAGTTAGCTGGGCATGCTGGTGCATGCCTATAGTCCCAGCTACCAGGGAGGCTGAGGTAGGAGAATTGCTTGAACCCGGGAGGTGGAGGTTGCAGTGAGCCGAAATCACGCCACTGTGGTCCAGCCTGGGCGACAGAGCAAGATTCCATCTCTAAAAAAAAAAAAAACAATTTGATAACTTTATTTGGGATTTTCGATGATTAGCAGTTAGTTCTCATTCACACCGACTGTAGATTTTTTTAAAGCGGTAACAGGTACATAGGCAACTGAAGTATAGAGCTTGTTTGGTAAATCTTTATCTTCATTACATTTTCTGGACAAACAATAATGGATACAGTATGAGACATTCCTTATTCCTTTGGCCCAGACAGCTTTGTTGAGCCTGGTATCAAAGTGCGCATCTGGAGTTCCCATCTCTTTCGTGGCAAGTTTCCGGAGCTCTTTGAGTGCCTGAGGAGCACAAGCTTCTTGAAGCCCACTCCATGAATGCACTTGTGAATGTGGTGGGGTATTCTCGGGGCACCATCTCATTGATGGCAGAATGGCCCTTCTTCTTCTCATCACCCTTCTTTGCAGGAGCCATTCTGCTGGGCCTACGTTGGAAAGGAAACTGGCCGCTATTCTTATATCATAATTAGCAGTAAAGCTAGTCTCATCTTCCACTACTTCCCCTCTTCCTCCCTCTACTCCAGCCCCTTGGCCTTGCTTCTTTCCCAGAGGGCCTCCACCCTAGCTTTCCCCTCTGCCTCGCATGCAATTCCCCCAGATATCCTCCTGCTTGACTAATTTCCTTGTCTCCTGCAAGTTCTTAGCTCAAACCTTTCTCTTTTTTTTTTTTTTTGAGACAGGGTCTTGCTCTGTCACCCAGGCTGCCATGCAGTGGCGTGATCATGGCTCACTGTAGCCTCGAGCTCCTGGGCTCAATTGATCCTCCCAAGTCTCCACAGTAGCTGGGACTACAGGCATGCATCACCACGCCCGGCTAATTTTTGTATTTTTTGTAGAGACGGGGTTTCGCCATGTTGCCGAGGTTGGTTTCGAACTCCTGAGCTTAAGCGATCCGCCTACCTTGGCCTCCCAAAGTGAAACTTCACTTTCTTGATGAGGCTCACCCAGACCTCCTTATTAAACACTGCTGCCTCCCCCATCCCCTCACACCCTCCCTTAACTTGCTTGATTCTGTTTCCTCCAGCCTTCTCCACCTTCTCACATACCATATAATCTACCTCCCGTGTTTATTGTTTATTTCTGTCTCCCCCTTCTAGAATCTAAGTTCCACGAGGGAAGGGATCTTTGTCTGTCTGTTGTCTTCACTGATATATTCTGAGCACCTAAACAGTGTCTGCACATAGTAGGTGCACAAGAACTATTTGCTGAATGAATGAAGCTTAATAGGACCTTCAAGATAACAGAGTCCAATCCCCTCATTTAATTGATGAAGAAAGGAGCCCTGGGTCTTTGGGCAAGACGAAGGTTTGCCCAGGGTCACATAGACTGTGGGAATATTCTTATTCTTCTAAATGAATATAATCTAAAAGCCGGACTTGTTTCTATCAGTTAATTTTCTAAGCTCTAATTTTGTTTTATTTTTTAATTTGTGTTAGGTATTTTCCCCAAGGGATCTGAAGCAGTGGACAAGATGAGAGGCAATATAGAATGGAACAGTTAGGAGTCCAAATGGAGGAGATATCATCTAAAGGAAGAGGGAGTCAGCCTAACAGGCACTAGATCGTAGTTAATTACTCTAAGGGGGGCAGAATTTGGCTTTGAGTCCTCTGGCAGCTGAGGTTAAACGGGAAGCACGTGGGACTCCATAACGTTGCTTGTCTGAGCTAAGGAAGACTGAGTGCTCCACAGAGACTCACATCCAGAAGGAACCAGGTCCTGGAGAACCCTGTGTAATATCCCTTTGGCCCCACATTGGACAATGTTTACCAAAAAAACCCAAAGTCATGGTTGAAGAACATAGTCGTTTTATCTGCGAAGACTAAGGGTGTAATATTAAATCACATTATAGGCTGGGCATGGTGGCTTATGCCTGTAATCTCAGCACTTTAGCAGGCCAAGGAAGGTGGATCATTTGAGGCCAGGAATTTAAGACCAGCCTGGCCAACATGGTGAAACCCCGTGTCTGCTAAAATTACAAAAATTAGCCAGGGCTGGCTGGGTGCGGTGGCTCACGCCTGTAGTCCCAGCACTTTGGGAGGCTGAGATGGGTGGATCACAAGGTTGGGAGATCGAGACCATCCTGGTTAACACAGTGAAACCCTGTCTCTACTAAAAACAAAAAAAAAAAAATGCTGGGTGTGGTGGTGGGCGCCTGTAGTCTCAGCCACTCGAGAGGCTGAGGCAGGAGAATGGCGTGAACCTGGGAGGTGGAGCTCGCAGTGAGCCGAGATCATGCTACTGCACACCAGCCTGGGTGACAGAGCGAGACTCTGTCTCAAAAA
>NW_016807614.1:495745-511250 GCF_001698545.2 Rhinopithecus bieti | reverse complement strand
AAAAAAATGCTGGGTGTGGTGGTGGGCGCCTGTAGTCTCAGCCACTCGAGAGGCTGAGGCAGGAGAATGGCGTGAACCTGGGAGGTGGAGCTCGCAGTGAGCCGAGATCATGCTACTGCACACCAGCCTGGGTGACAGAGCGAGACTCTGTCTCAAAAAAAAAAAAAAAAAAAAAATTAGCCAGGCCTGGTAGTATGAGCCTGTGATCCCAGCTACCTGGAAAGCTGAGGCATGAGAGTCGCTTGAACCCAGGAGGCGGACATTGCAATGAGCCAAGATCACACCACTGAACTCCAGCCTGGGCGACAGAACGAGACCCTATCTCAAACAAAAACAAACAAACAAAACACATTATAGTTCTTGTGGTTCAGGTGAATTATATTGTGATGATCCAACTGAAAATGAAGATGAAAACTAAGGAATCTAGAATAAACCTGTCTAGGAATATCTTCTATTATTATCCACCAATGTCTCAAATCTTTGATAAACATTAAACCACAGGGAACTCATGGTTTGGATTTGTTGAATACATCAACAAATGTTTATTGAGTTGCTACTATAAACCTTCTCCTCTTTCCTTTGCCGACTCTCTGCCTGCGACTCCCCAGGCCCAGCTATCTCTAAGGCAGAGAGGAAGAGCACAGAGATGAGAGGGAAAGCCAGCTCTATTTCTTCAAGTTACATAAAGTCTTTTTTGTGTTTCTGAGATAGAGTCTCGCTCTGTCACCCAGGCTGGAGTGCAGTGGTATCATCTCGGCTCACTGCAAGCTCTGCCTCCCGGGTTCAAGTGATTCTCCCCACTCAGTCTTCTGAGTAGCTGGGATTACAGGCATGCACCATCATGCCCGGCTAATTTTTATATTTTTAGTAGAGACTGGGTTTTGCCACATTGGCCAAGCTGGTCTCAAACTCCTGACCTCAAGTGATCTGCCCACCTCGGCCTCCCAAAATGCTGGGATTACAGGTGTGAGCCACCACACCCAGCCAAGTTTCATAAAGCCTTTGCCAGAGTTTATCTTAAACTCTGACTGCACATCCAGCAAATTCACCTTTTCTGGCCACTAGGACGTTGTCCTCCACTACACAGCAGGGACAGTTACTGACTTCTGCTGATGCCTTTTCAAAAACCTAGTTCTTTTATAGAGCCTCAGAACATCCTATGAATATTAACTAATATATTTTAATAAATGTGAATGCAATTTTTCTTTTAGACCCCTCATCTTTTATTATTTTTTCAATTTTGAAGATTTTCTAGGGCATGTTTTTCTGTCTGGTACACTTGTTACAAGTAGAGGTCACCATGGTCATCTTCAACTGTCACTCCCCACCAACCCCTCCACCCCACCTCACTCTGCCAAGTTCTGCCTCTCTCTGTCACAGATGTGGCACACACATGAAATATTTTTTCTCCACCTGGCATTGGTTCTCCATTTTGACAATCCTTGGCTGTGAGAGGGCCCAGGGGCTTGAATCTGCAACAAACCAAGTGGCCTCAGCTACCAACTGAGCAACTTCCCCCTTGACAGGCATGACTGGAAAACCTGACTTCTCTGGGCAAAGCCTCACACACTCCAGGGACCATGTCTGTCTGGTTCTCTGATGTATCCCCTGTATTTAGCCTAGGATCTAGACCCTTCATAGGCACTTAAGAATTTCTTGCAAACAGGTCAGGTGCAGTGGCTCATGTCTGTGATCCCAGCACTTTGGGAGACTGAAGCAGGTGGATCACTTGAGGTCAGGAGTTCAAGACCAGCCTGGCCAACATGGCAAAACCCTGTCTCTACTAAAAATACAAAAATTAGCTGGGCATGGTGGTGCATGCCTGTAATCCCAGGCTGGGTTCTGCTCCAATCAAACCCCAGGCTTTTGCCTGAATGGCCTGGATCAGTCTGTTTCAACCACATGGATCAGTTGGTTCCATCTTGAAAAAAGGGACTGGTCGGGGGCTGCCATGATCCTGCTGTGTGCAAAGCACTGTCGGAAGGGCCTGGGTAGGCCTATGGTAGGCTTTGCAGAAGAGCTTTTAGTCTGTATCAGTTCTTTGGGGTATCTGCTTGCCTGGCGTCTTCCATACAGCCACAGAATTGCAGAGCTTAGCACAAACCAGACGCTTGCTGTTTGTTGAATAAACTCTGATAAGCAAAGGCGGCGTGTTCAACTATGTGGAGTCATGCTGTCTTAATTTTCACTTTTTGATTCAGCTACCACAGCCCATATGCCAACACCTCCACAAAACAGAGAGAAGCACCTGTGTTAGTCTTGGCACAAGATCTGCTGCGAGGGCAGGATGGGGGCATCCTTTTTCTCCAGTGTGCTGTGCACATGCGTGTGTGCATGTGTCTCAGTGCATGGACATGTGTGTTTATGCACATGTCTACTTGTGTATACTCGGGGACTGAGGTCTTCACAGTCACATAACCTCGAGATGGTGCTGCGAGGCTGGGCGTGGCGGCTCATGCCTATAATCCCAGCACTTTGGGAGGGCGAGGCAGGCGGATCACGAGGTCAGGAGTTCAAGACCAGCCTGGCTAACATGGTAAAACCCCATCTCTACTAAAAGTACAAAAATTAGCTGGGTATGGTGGTGCACACCTGTAATCTCAGCTACTCAGGAGGCCGAGGCAGGAGAATCACTTGAACCCAGGAGGTGGAGGTTGCAGTGAGCCCAGATTGTGCCACTCTACTCTAGCTTGGGTGACAGAGTGAGACTCCATCTCAAAAAACAAACAAACAAAACTATTGCAAAGACCCTCGCAAAAGGACAAAAGTGTCCTTTTAGCACTGTAAGTTGGTAAAGAATATGCCCTCATGCCCTTGAGGACCTTTTGCAATGACTACGGGGTCTTCTAGATGTCAGATCCACTTCCTGAGTAGATCTGTAACACTGGAAAGGGAAGACTCCTACAAACATCTCACAATCTAGCAACTTTCCCCTTGAGAGGCATGACCGGAAAACCTGACTTCTCTGAGTAAAGCCTTGCAAGCTCCAGGGACCATGTCTGTCTGGTTCTCTGATGTATCCCCTATACATAGCATAGGATCCAGACCCTTAGTAGGCACTTAAGAATTTCTTGCAAACGGGCCAGGCCTGGTGGCTCATGTCCATAATCCCAGCACTTTGGGAGGCTGAAGCAGGTGGATCATGAGGTCAGGAGTTTGAGACCAGCCTGGCCAACATGGTGAAACCCTGTCTCTACTAAAAATACAAAAATTAGCTGGGTATGGTGGTACATGCCTGTAATCCCAGCTACTTGGGAGGCTGAGGCAGGAGAATCGCTTGAACCCAAGAGGCGGAAGTTGCAGTAAGCTGAGATTGCACTGCTGCACTCCAGCCTGGGCGACAGAGCGAGATTCTGTCAAAAAAAAAAAAAAAAAAATTCTTGCAAATATACTCAATAAGATGAGGCCACTGAGTGGCTGGTTAGGCTCATTCACCAGCTATGCTATCCATTCCTGCTTGCCGGCCTCAAAGAACGTGATTGAAAGTTTTATATAGAGGGCATGACTTATCAATCCCAAACTTGGTTTTGCAACAAACATCACATTACTTCATTGTCATTAAATGAAAGAGAATCTGCCTCTGATCTCCCATTCTGCCAGACTGTTGGGAAAGTTAATGTTTGTCTCAATTGGAAAATCCCTTCTTCCCTCTAGGGTGGCACAGGAATCTGGAAGGCTCCTGTGGTTCCTAGAAAACAGAGGAAGGGGAAGGGACTCTGGTTATAGTCACTGCTCAAGCTCCTTGAAGTCCAGGCTTCCAAGGTCCACAGAAGGCAGGTGGTCCACTGGCTCCCGGCCACATGAGGTGCATGGGATCTCTGCCAAGGCTGTAAGACCCAGGGCCTGGGATCCAGCTTACCTGGGTAACCCAGGGCCTGTAGTCTAGCCTTCCTGGGTGCTCTGGGCATCAGCCATTTTCCTGAGAGACTCTCCATCACCTGGAGGCAGAGAGTGGATCCCTGCAGCTTTCTCTTTCTAGTTTTGGGGACAGTTTATTATCTGCTGCCCCACCTCTGCCCCTTCCTGCTCTACAACCTCTCTTGGGGTGAGAAGCACACAAATTGGGATTTCTAGAGGTATGTGTGGCAGCAGGGACAGGAAGGAGCCCAGGGAGATTAACAACAAATTAATTCTGCAAATGACCCTGCCACAGGGGCCCAATGGAAGGACAGCCTGCCTCAAATCTAAATCATTGTGGTCATTCTCTAAATAATCAAAACCTCAAATGTTTAATCTGCTCATGCCAAAGGGTCTATTGAAATGACTGTAGTCAAGAGCTTCCTGATGAAAAGAACTTTTTATTTTTTAATTTTTATTTATTTATTTTTGAGACAGAGTCTTGCTCTGTCACCAAGGCTGGAGTGCAGTGGCGCGATCTGGGCTCACTGCAACCTCCGCCTCCTGGGTTGAAGCAATTCTCCTGCCTCCACCTCCTGAGTAGCTGGGATTACAGGCGCGCACCACCATGCCTGGCTAATTTTTGTATTTTTAGTAGAGACAGGGTTTTACCATGTTGGTCAGGCTGGTCTCAAACTCCTGACCTCGTGATCTGCCCGCCTTAGCCTCTCAAAGTGCTAAGATTACAGGCATGAGCCACCATGCCCGGCCTATTTTTTATTTTTATCTTTTTGAGACAGTGTCTCACTCCATTGCCCAGGCTGGAATGCAGTGGCGCCATCTCAACTCACTACAACCTCCACCTCCTGGGTTCAAGTGATTCTCCTGCCTCAGCCTCCCAAGTAGCTGAGATTACAGGCGTGCACAACCACACCCCAGCTAATTTTTTTTTTTTTTTTGGTATTTTTAGTAGAGACAGGGCTTCGCCATGTTGGTCAGCCTGGTCTCAAACTCTTGACTCCAAATGAACTGCCCGCCTCATCCTCCCAAAGTGCTGGATTACAGGTGTGAGCCACCGTGCCCAGCCAAAAAGAACTTTTAAAATTTGCTATCTTTTTCATCTTAAACTAACCCTGCCAGAGACACCATCTGCAAACTGAGCTCGTCTTGGCCCAGGGATACACACTTTTAATCAATGGCTGGTGGTGTGATGGGCTTCCAGAGACAGTGTTAAGTTCTGCTTTAGGTCTGTCGTTGGAAGGCACTGAAATCCACTCTTTTTCCCTTCCTAGAATCCAGTCCCAGACTCTGTAGAAGTCTTGGGAGGAGAGTGGGAGATTTCCTCATGCTACAAATTCTGGCCCAAACAACCCAGTCCCTGAGGAGGGTGTGTTGGTGTACCAGAAACTGATGGAACAGTGCCCGGCGTCACGCCAGACCCTCCTGTGCCAAGAGGTTCCAGGAAAACGAGCACATCCCAGGACTGGGAGGAAGTAAGGCAGCAACTGGGGACTTTTTCCTAATGAGTCCAATAAATCCTTGGAAAAATAATCCACCAAGGGTGAAATATATGTAGAAAACAACTTTGAAGGCTTTTGGAGCCTTTTTTTCCCTAAAAGAGAGAAAAGTAAAAAATATTGCAGGCATTGGCTTTCAAAAACAAACAAACAAACAAAACAAAACATAACAAGAACAACCCTGGGAATATAAAATTCTTCAGGATATACAAGAAATATATAAACTTCAGGCCAGGTGCTATGACACGCACGTGTAGTCCCAGCTACTCAGGAGGATCGTTTGAGCCCAGGAGTTTGAGGCTGTGGTGTGCTACGATCACACACCTATGAACAGCTACTGCACTCCAGCCTGGGCAGCAAAGGGAGACCTCGTCTCTAAAATAAATAAAACTAAATTTTAAAAAAGAAGTTTATAAACTTCAGTTACGTATTCTGGCCAATGAATGGGAGGGAGACAAAGAGAAAAGCTGAAATAGAGGAGAAAAAGGAAGGGAAAGGAGGATGCAGAGAAAGAATGAGAGAGGAGAGTGAGGGAGAACTTTGAAGAAGGTCAGAGAAAGAAAACAATAGGCCAGGTGCCCTGGTGGCTCACGCCTGTAATCTCAGCACTTTGCGAGGCTGAGGCGAGAGGATCACCTGAGGTCAGGAGTTCGAGACCAACCTGGCCAACATGGCGAAACTCCAGCTCTACTAAAAATACAAAAATTAGCTGGCATGGTAGCACACGCCTGTAATCCCAGGTACTTGGGAGGCTGAGGCACGAAAACCACTTGAACCTGGGAGGCAGAGGTTGCAGTGAACCAAGATCGCACCACTGCACTCTAGCTTGGGAGACAGAGCAAGACTCTGTCTCAAAAAAAGTTTTAAAAAAGGCTGGGCATGGTGGCTCATGCCTGTAATCCCACAACTTTGGGAGGCTGAGGCAGTAGGATTGCTTGAGCTCAGGAGCTTGAGACCAGCCTGAGCAACATAGTGAGACCTCATTTCTATATAATAAATAAATAAAATAGAAAAGAAAACAATAATATTTCAGAGATACAGAGACACAAAGCACAAGAGAACAGAGCACAGTGAGAGAATATTGGCCTGAGAAGGCTCAAAAGATGATGCTGAGAAGATGATGTTATCTGAAGGCAAATCACCATCTTTCTGCCTTCCGATTTACATGAGCATCTTAGAAACCTGAAAAGTCAGAGCTACAAGGACCTGAGCTCATCTAGTCCAGTTCTTTCTGTACTGGGTTGAATAGCATCACCCCCAAATCCCAAAATCATGTCTGCTTGGAACTTCAGAATGTGAGTTTATTTGGAGACAGGGTCTTTGTAGATAACGTTAGTGAAGATGGGGTTGTATTGGATTTGGGTGGGCCCTAAATTCGATAACTAGTGTTCCTTTTTTTTTTTTTTTTTTTGTTGGAGACAGAGTCTTGCTCTATCCCCCAGGCTGGAGCGCAGTGGTGCAATCTTGGCTCACTGCAACCTCCGCTTCCTGGGTTCAAGCGATTCTCCTGCCTCAGCCTCCTGAGGAGCTGGGATTACAGGTGCCCGCTACCATGCCTGACTACGTTTTTATATTTTTAGTAGAGGTGGGATTTCACCATGTTGGCCAGACTGGTCTAAAACTCCTGACTGCAGGTGATCCACCTGCCTCAGCCTCCCAAAGTGCTAGGATTACAGGTGTGAGCCACCACACCCAGCTCTAGTGTCCGTCTCAGAAGGCCATGTGAAGGCACAGACACGCATGTGAAAGAATGCCCTGTGATGACAGAGGCAGTGACTGGAGTCACTGTAACCCAAAATATCCCAGTGCAGCTGCAACCCAGAAAATCCCAAGGAATGCCAGGAACCATCAGAGGCCAGGAGAAGCAGAGAAGGAGTCTTTCCTAGAGCTTTGGAGGATCATGGCATTGCTGACACCTTGATTTTGGACTTCTGGATTCCAGGACTGTGCAAGAATAGATTTCTGTTGCTTTTAGCCACCTGGTTTGTGGTAATTTGTTATTGCATCCCTGGGAGATGATGAATACGTTTTCTTTTGCAGGAGAGGAACCCTAGGATGTGTGACACATCCAAGGTCATGTAGTTGACTGGTGGCCAATCCCCTATTCCAATTTAGCTTTTATTTTTCTTTAAGAATTGTATTTGCAGCCAGGCGTGGTGGCTCATGCCTGTAATCCCAACACTTTGGGAGGCCAGTGTTAGTGGATCACTTGAGGTTAGGAGTTTGACCAGCCTGACCAATATGGTGAAACTCCATCTCCACTAAAAAATACAAAATTAGCCAAGCGTAGTGGCACATGCCTGTAATCCTAGCTACTTGGGAGGCTGAGGCAGGAGAATTGCTTGAACCTGGGAGGCAGAGGTTGCAGTGAGCCAAGAGCCACTGCACTCCAGCCTGGGCAACAAGAGTGAAACTCAAAAACAAACAAACAAACAAACAAACAAACAAAAAAGTGTATTTGCTTTCCAGCATCATCATCGTTTCTGAATGTGGAAATAATGTTTCTTTTCTATTGTCAACGTTCATTTTGAAGTAAGAGTTCACTTCTTTTTTTTTTTTGAGACGGAGTCTCGCTCTGTCACCCAGGCTGGAGTGCAGTGGCCAGATCTCAGCTCACTGCAGGCTCTGCCTCCCGGGTTCACGCCATTCTCCTGCCTCAGCCTCCCGAGTAGCTGGGACTACAGGCGCCGCCACCTCGCCCGGCTAGTTTTTTGTATTTTAGTAGAGACGGGGTTTCACCGTGTTAGCCAGGATGGTCTCGATCTCCTGACCTTGTGATCCGCCCGTCTTGGCCTCCCAAAATGCTGGGATTATAGGCTTGAGCCACCGCGCCCGGCCAAGAGTTCACTTCTTATTGAATTATGAAATATATATGAAGGGACAATTTAGGCTTTAGAAATACTTTGGACTATGAAGTTTTTCAATAGATTTACTGCTGGTTCTTTGATATTCCAAAATATTCTCTTTTTTTTTCTTTTTTTTCTTTTTGTGGAGAATGGGGTCTCGCTATGTTGTCCAGGCAGGACTTAAACTCCTGGGCTCAAGCAATCCTTCTGCCTCTGCCTCCCTAAGTGCTGGGATTACAGGCATGAGTCACTGCACCTGGTCTGGTATTCCAAAACATTCTAATAGCTTATTACTTTTGAGAGATGAGGGCTACCCCCTTCAAATGTTGAAATCACCACTTGTTTCCTTATTCTGAGCAATTTTCTGAAGGCAAGCCAAGTCTTGCTGAGGATATCGGATGTAAAACTGTCTTTAAAGTAGATCCTTTGGTAAGAAATGTATTGATCACTATTTTGGGGTTTTAACCGACATCAAATAATATGAAGCATATGTGAGTTTTTAATTATTTAGAAGTTCCTAAGCCTTTTTTGAACCCTATCTCCCTTTAAGAAACTGATAAAAGGCCAGGCGTGGTGGCTCACACCTATGATCCTAGAACTTTGGGAGGCTGAGGCAGGAGTTTTATCACTTGAGCCCAGGAGTTTGGGACCAGCCTGGGCAACATAGCAACACCCTCATCTCTACAAAAAAATTAAAAATTAGCTGGGCATGGTTGTGGGTGCCTGTGGTCCCAGCTTTGGGAAGCTGAGACAGGAGGATTGCTTGAGCCTGGGAGGTCAAGGCTGCAGTGAGCCATGTTCACACCAGAGCACTCCAGCCTGCGTGACAGAGCAAGACTCTATCTCAAAACAAACAAAGACATGGATAAAAGCTATGGATTCTCTCCCACAGAAAACTGCACACCCTCATAACCTTTTGCACCTACGCTTAGAGAATTCTCAGGCCCCACGCCTTACCCCAACTTCTGTTACCAGTGGTGAATCCAACGGGTCTGCAGCTAACTCGATGCTTGCCTTCTCAAAGACAGAACTCAGCTGAGGGGCAGAGGTGGTTTTAAGTGATTTTTTAAGGCACAGGGAGAGACCAAGGCAAGTTTTAGAGCAGGAGTGAGAGTTTATTAAAAGGTTTTAGAGCAGGAACAAAAGGAAGTACAGTATGCTTGGGTCAGACAGGCAACTTGAGAGATCTAAGTGCCTTGCCTGACCCTTAACTTGGGGTGTTACATATTTGGCATGGTTCTGGGATTTACATCTCATCTCCCCCTGATTCTTCCCTTGGAGCAGGCTGTCCGCGTATGTGGTGACCTGCCAGCACTTGGGAGGGGTCACAAGCACAGTCTGATTACTGAAGTTGTGCGCATGCTCACTTGAGGCATTTTTCCCTTAACCAGGCGTGCATTCCCAGAGCAAAGTCATACACTGGTTAAATTCCGCCATTTTGCCTCTTGGTGCGCATGCTCCAGCCTGCTTGCCCAGCTCCTGAGATCTTATTGGGAAGCGGCTGATCACCAGATCCGGGTGTTTTGTATCTATTGAGAGACTGTGCTTGCTTGGAACTGGCTGCAACCAATTGTTATTTTACAGAGACAGTTTTACAGAGACCATCACCTGATGGTCGCCTGACGTTCCTGTGGGGACCCTCTCCTGTCCTGCTCATGTTTGCCTAGCTCCCTACTCTAACATGTCAACTCTGTGGACCCCAGATTGAGATCCTCTGCAGGGGAGACTGTCCGCAAATAACCTGCTGAGGAGACATCTCCTTCCCGTTTACCTTTCCATTTGCCCCTGCGGTGTTAGGCAAAGGCTGAAGCTGGCCTCTGTGGCAGAGGGTTTCCTCCCAACATGCTAATGACGCTGGTGGAGAGTCTTAAAAACAGCTGTGCTGGGGAGAGTTCTTGCTGTGTACCTTTCAGAGACCTTCTCCGTAAGACTCTCTGAGTCAGGCCATTGGGAGCATGGCAGCAATTCTTAGGGGACAGTGGCAGCTTTTTGAGGAAGACTAATTGGCCTCTAGGGCTGGAGGCCACTTCAGTCTGACAGACTGCCCTGCTGCCATCCCTCTAGGGCACCCCCCACTTCCTTGCTTCAGGGCCTTCCTGCACTTTCTCTTTTTGTCCTCAATGCTCTTCACCCCACCTTTTCCACCTGGTACCCTCTGCCTGTGGTCAAGGCTTTGTGAGACTCATCTTTCTCTTAGACCTTCCTGGATTCCCCAAAGTCTGTGTTGGAAGCCCCTCCCATGTGCCCTTGTTTGAGCTTTTAATTTTCCAGCATGACGCTTGTCACACTGCTTTGTAATTGGCTCTCTGTTCGTCTGCATCTCTACTGGGTTGTACCTTCCAGGAGGACAGCTGCCATGTAACTCTTGTAATCGTCCCACCCCCAACACTCAGCACAGTGTCAGGAACACAGAGCACGATGAGCACAAGCTTGTTGAGCAAACAGACAAATAACTGGATGCTTCTATGCAGAGTTTCTCAACCTGGCCATTATTGGCATTTGGGACTTGATCATGCTTGGTCATGGGAGACGGTTCTGTGCCCGTAGGATGTTTAGGAGCATCCTTGGTTTCTACCCACCAGATGCCAGGAGCACACCCACCCAGCTGTGACAACCAAAAATGTCTCCAGACACCATTCCAAAACCAACGGGACACAAAATCGCCCAAGAGTCATTGCTTTAGTGAGTGTTGACCTTAGCGTCACTTGGCCTCTCTTGAGTCTAGGCTGGGGAGTGAGTTCAGTTAGCCAATCAGAGAACGCTGATGGGGCCACCAGTATATGCTCATGAAATGGGTGGCTGACCTCTTGGGGTCAGAAGAGGGAAAGTTCTGTGTGTTGGCTAAGGACCGTTTTAAGTCCTTTAATGGCCGATTACCACGTGAGGACACAAGAGGGCGCCCTAACTAATGAGTTCCGCGGCCGAGAAAAGTGGAGTGGGTGCTCCTGGGATGTCTCAGGCTTGGGGTTACCGCAGCTGCATAGGAAGGCTGAAGCCAGCGTCCTGGATTCAGACAGACCTTTTAGCCATTAAATCCACTAAGAAAGATCCCTGCGCATGAAGTTTCCTCCTTGGAAATACAGGCGGAAGGGAAAGTAATTTTAAACTCGTGTGTGCTCCACAGGCCGGAGATGGTGGCTCATGCCTGCAATCCCGGCACTTTGAGAGGCCAAGGAGGGAGGATCACTTGGGCCCAGGAGTTCGAGACCAGCCTGGGCACCATGATGAAACCTCATCTCTGCAAAAAAATTAAAAAATTAGCCAGCTATGGCGGCTCAGGCCTCTGGTCCCAGCTACTCAGGAGACTGACGTGGGAGGATGGCTTGAGCACAGGGGTTCGAGGCTGTGGTGACTGCGCTCCAGCCTGGGCAACAGAGCAAGCCCCTGTCTCAACAAAAAAAAAAAGAAAAAAAATTCAGTCGTGCTGCATAAGGCACCGAGAGTAGGAATAGGGTCTTTGCAGCTCCTGTGGCAATTGCCCTTCTCTGGTAAGGGCAAGAGACTAAGGAACTCCCTGGACACAGGGGCTCCAGCTGTCCCCAGATCATCAACAGAGATGTGAAGGCTGTTAGAGGTCGTCTGATCCTTTGACCTCAATCTGAGCCCACCACTCTGAAAACTTGGAAATTGTATGACATTTTCGTGATACAAGTGTGTGTGTGTGTGTGTGTGTTGGGGAAAGGAACCAACAGCTTTCATCATATTGTCAGAAGAATCTAGGCTGGGCATGGTGGCTCATGCCTGCAATCCCAGCCCTTTGGGAAGCCGAGGTGGGCAGAATACCAAAGGTCAGGAGTTTGAGACCAGCCTGGCCAACATGGTGAAACTCCGTCTCTACTAAAAATACAAAAATTAGCCAGGCGTGGTGGCACCAGCCTGTAATCCCAGCTACTCAGGAGGCTGAGACAGGAGAATTGCTTGAACCCAGGAGGCAGAGGTTGCAGTGAGCCGAGATCGCGCCACTACACTCCAGCCTGGGCAACAAGAGCGAATCTCCATCTCAAAACAAAACAAAACAAAAACATAGACCTGCTTGGTTCTCTCTGTGACTTCAGAGGCCCAAGGAGTCCTCAGCACTACAGATGCATGTGGCAGAAGACAACATTTCACAGATCTGCGAAGAGTAAAGGTCAAATTTATTTAATACAACGCACAGAGGTCCTGCAGCTTGTGTCCTGAGGCAAAACAGGAACCCGGGGATTTTGGTTAGGCGTGGTTTCACTGTGAAATTCACAGGCCGTGGCTTCCCTTTTTTCTTCACTCCGCTTCCGGCACGCCTTGACTCAAGGCGCCCTCTTTAGCAAGCACTTTTTTTTTTTTTTTTTTTTGGATGGATTCTCGCTCTTCAAATCAGCTGGAGTGCAGTGGTGCAATCTCCCGCTCACTACAACCTCTTTCCTGGGTTCAAAGCGATTATCCCACCTCAGCCTCGAGTAGCTGATACTACAGGCATGTGCCACCACACCCGGCTAATTTTTGTATTTTCAGTAGAGACAGGGTTTCACCAGGCTGGTCTCAGACTCCGGACCTTGGGTGATCTGCCCGCCTCAGCCTCCTGAAGTGCTGGGGTTACGGGCGTGAACCACCTCGCCTGCCCTGGCAAGGAATAAATCTTTAAAAATTAGTAAGAAACATATACATTTCAATTTTTCAATTAAGAATAATATTTGCTGTAGGCACCATCTTCCTGTCTTTCAGCCTTCAGCATGGTAGAAGAAAAGAAAAAGAGTGTAGAAAGAAACAGTTTAAGAACGTCTGTGCTTGTTCCACCTTCATTTTCTGTTATGTGCTTTGCCCGAATGAACCGTGTCTTCAGGTTGGTATTTCAAAGGCGGTGCTCCCAAGTAGCCTGGTTTTCCCGTTTGTGGAGGGCGAGGTCATAGAGGAGACAGGAGGAGGCTGTCTGGTCAGCACTGTGTATTTCCAAAGAACAAGGACTACCCAAAACTACAAGCCTTTGAAGGACCAAAGGAAAAGAGAAAAAACTAGCCTCTAACCAGGCCATGTGCTAGAAGTGATTGGCTACAAAAAAGAAAATT
The DNA here is from genome assembly GCF_001698545.2 of Rhinopithecus bieti. Classification (NCBI taxonomy): domain Eukaryota; kingdom Metazoa; phylum Chordata; class Mammalia; order Primates; family Cercopithecidae; genus Rhinopithecus; species Rhinopithecus bieti. Next base: position 498,011 of record NW_016807614.1, on the reverse strand, counting down.
GGTTTCTGTGTATGACGGTGCATGGAAAAGGTCTTTATCTCTGCACAAGACAAAATCTTCAAGTTTCAGAATATCCCAATGGCCTGTTTGCCCTGGATCTCCTCTTCTGCCCTTCCAATTGCCAAGGATGCTCCAACTTGGTGGAAGGAGGGTATGTGGGAAATTCAACAGCCCCTCTGTATCTCTTTCTACCCAACATTAACTCAGTAGGATGGATTTAAGAACCGGCAGCTTAGCCTGAGGAATTGCTGTGTTCTGTGGGAGCAGGGCAGGTTCATAAATAAGTGCACAGAGCTCTTGAAATATAGGGATCATCTGCTCTTCTTGGAACATAGATGTCCTTCCAGGGATATGCATCTGGCCTCGCTGTCTAAGTTCCATCAAGGGAGCCTTCCGTTCTCTGTAGCGACAAGAAACAAGGCAAGTTATGATCACACCTCTCAAGATTGAAGATTGCCCTGGTGGAGAGAAATACAAAATGGCAGACAGCATTTCTCGAAGAAAATGCAAAGCAGGGCTGTCACGCACTGGTCCCCCACCCTGCAGGGTTCTCTCTGTGACTTTAGAGGCCCAAGGAGTCCTCAGCACTACAGATGCATGTGGCCCCTCAGAAGACAACATTTCACAGATCTGCAAAGAGTAAAGGTCAAATTTTACTTAATACAACACCCACCAGGGTCCCTGTAGCTGTGTCACTGAGGCAAACAGGGAACGTGATTTTGGTTAGGCATGGTTCTCACCTGTGAAATTCCACAGTACAATGACTGCAGCCTCTCTCCCACCCACTCAAGACACTGTCAGGAGCGTCTTAAGACCTCAGGAGACCACTTCTTTAGCAAGCAATTTTTTTTATTTAGATAGATTCTCACTCTGTCACTCAGGCTGGAGGGCAGTGGCGCAATCTCTGCTTACTACACCCTCCCTCTCCTGGCTCCTGCCCATATGCATGTCTCCTCTCCATGCCTGCTCTGTAGGGACTATAGCCTCTGTCCCAGCATACATGTTGGACACCAATCACATCAGTCCACCAAGTAACTTCATCAAGCACCCACGTACACCCAGCACAGAGCCCCGAGGGTGCCCCATTTACCCACAGAAGAAGAAAGGAAATTTTGTCAGAGATCTGGCTTCTAGCTCCAGTTCTGCCTCTAACTAACATAAGATGTACCTGTTTGAGGTCTGTTTTTTATTTTAAAAATGAAGGACTGAACTTAGATGGTCCAACTTAAATGTTTTAAAATGATATGATTCTACCTTAAAAAAAGAATGAAATTCTGATATATTTCAACACAGAAAAACCTTGAAAACATCACGCTAAATGAAATAAGGCAGACATGAAAGGACAGATAGATGATTCCACTTATATGATGTACCTCGAATAGTCCAATTCGTAGAGACAGAAAGTAGACAGTGGCTACTAGGTGTTGGTGGAGGGCAATGGGGAGTTAGTGTTTAATGGCTACAGCGTTTCAGTGGCTGCTCTGCCTATGGAGTAGCCATTCTTTTGTTTCTTTACTTCTCTGATAAACTTGCTTTCACTTAAAAAGCAAAAGCAAAAGCTCTAGAGATGGATAGTGGTGATGGTTGCACAGCAATGTGAATGGACCTAAGGCAACTGAATTATATACTTGAAAATGGTTAAGTATACACTTGAAAATGGTGAATTTGCCGGGCGCGGTGGTTCACGCCTGTAATCCCAGCATTTGGGGAGGCCGAGGCAGGTAGATCATGAGGTCAGGAGTTCAAGACCAGCCTGGCCAACTTAGTGAAACTCCGTCTCTACTAAAAAATATAAAAATTAGCCGGGCATGGTGGCGGGTGCCTGTAGTCCCAGCTACTCTGGAGGTTGAGGCAGGAGAATGGTGTGAACCTGGGAGACGGAGCTTGCAGTTAGCCAAGATCGCACCACTGCACTCCAGCCTGGGCGACAGAGTGAGACTCCATCTCAAAAAAAAAAGAGAAAGAAAGAAAATGGAGGCCGGGCGCGGTGGCTCAAGCCTGTAATTCCAGCACTTTGGGAGGCCGAGACGGGCGGATCACGAGGTCAGGAGATCGAGACCATCCTGGCTAACATGGTGAAACCCCGTCTCTACTAAAAATACAAAAAAAAAACTAGCCGGGCGAGGTGGCGGGCGCCTGTAGTCCCAGCTACTTGGGAGGCTGAGGCAGGAGAATGGCGTGAACCTGGGAGGCGGAGCTTGCAGTGAGCTGAGATCCGGCCACTGCACTCCAGCCTGGGCGACAGAGCGAGACTCTGTCTCAAAAA
>NW_016807614.1:488745-494187 GCF_001698545.2 Rhinopithecus bieti | reverse complement strand
GGGAGGCCGAGACGGGCGGATCACGAGGTCAGGAGATCGAGACCATCCTGGCTAACATGGTGAAACCCCGTCTCTACTAAAAATACAAAAAAAAAACTAGCCGGGCGAGGTGGCGGGCGCCTGTAGTCCCAGCTACTTGGGAGGCTGAGGCAGGAGAATGGCGTGAACCTGGGAGGCGGAGCTTGCAGTGAGCTGAGATCCGGCCACTGCACTCCAGCCTGGGCGACAGAGCGAGACTCTGTCTCAAAAAAAAAAAAAAAAAAAAAATGGTAAATTTAATATTATGTCTATTTTATGACAATTTAACAAAAAGGATTCCTGGCTGGGCATGGTAGCTCAACCCCGTAATCCCAGCACTTTGGGAGGCCAAGGTGGGTGGATCCCCTGAGCTTAGGAGTTCCAGACCAGTGTGGGCAACATGGCGAAACCCCGTCTGTATAAAAAAATGCCAAAAATTAGGCATGCATGGTGGTGTGCACCTGTGGTCCCAGCTACTCAGTAGGCTAAGGTGCGAGGAACACTTGGGCCTGGGAGGTGGAGGTTGCAGTGAGTTGAAATAGTGCCACTGCACTCCAGCCTGGGTGACAGAGTGAGACTTTATTTCAAAAACAAAACAAAACAAAAAGAAAACACCCACAAAAGGATTCCTGGATTCCTTCTGCCATCCTGTCGTGCTCTCTAACAGCTTCAAATGGTATTTGTGTCACCTATCCACCTATCAGTGCCTGGACCCTTATCTGACCCATATGCTGTTCTCTATGCTGGGGATGCAAGAAGCTGTTCCCAAGAATTTTATATTGTATCAATTATTGATAACACCACTATGAAGCAGAAGGTATAAGAGGTCTCACCAAACTGTGGAAGGGGTTCAGAGGCAGTGAGAGGGCTCTGGGCTGGGCAGTGAGGGATTCACAGAAGCAACTCTGGAGTCAGCCTAAAGACTGGATTTTGACAAATGGAAGGAGCCCTTGCAGGGAAAAAGAGCAGGCATGCTGGGAGATACCAGAGTAGAGGGGGCTCCTGGGCAACAGTGGGCCCTGAAGAGCAGGCAACACCTAAATCCACTATTCTGGAAATCCATGTACACAGGACACTGCTGCAGGTGGAACTCAGCAAAGCAGGAGCAGGAGCCGGAGGATGACCCAGGGCTGAGGTACCCCAACTAGAAAGCCAAGGCTCTGGCCCCTCCTCTGCCAGGAGAGCCCCATGCAAGTGGGCCAAGCAAGCCGTGCTGGCCCCAGAGGCTGGAGGCCTGCCAGCGCTGGCAGCCACCCTGCTCCATTTCCTCTGCTCCGCCTGGATGGGGGAGACATGACTTTGGTGTCCAGCCTTTCTGCGGGCCCCAGACCAAGTCCCTCCCCAGACACCTCTGCTCTCCCTCTGTGGGGGCAGTCAATGCCTGGGGCACCACTGCAGAACCAAAGCCACAGACAGGAAGGGCTGGGCCACAGTCAACAGGGCCTTAGGGGTTTCGAAGTAAAGGTTAACACGCTCACATCCAAGGCCTGGGCTTGCTGTGCTTAAATCAGAAGCCAGCCATCAGCCACTCAAGTGCAGCTGTGAAATCGCCCTGCCTTGTACCCGGAATATGGTGTCATTTTGATTTCAACACACTCTGGGATCTCCAGTTCCTGCTTCTACAAAGTGCTGCTATGGGTACTTGCAATAGACCAGGTCTGTGCCAGGTGCTCATTCAACCCTTGCAACAACCAGATGAGGGAGTTTATGATTCCCAGTTTACAGATGAGGAAGCAGAGGTCCTGAGAGACCAAGAAATCTGTCCATGGTGACATGGCTAAGAAGCAGGAAGTCAAGTGTTAATGTGGGTCTCTGATTCCTAAGTCAAAGCCTGGCCTTGGTTGAATCCTATGCCTTAGGTAAGCAACTGCTACGTTCTCCATATGTGGCAGGGTCATTTCATGGCCAAATCAAGTTAAGTTCCCCCATCCACACCTACTATTGTGCAAGTGATGAAAAGAGCTTGAAATCAACCAGCTTGTATGTGGTGGTTTGCAGCTTACAGCTTTTATATGGTGGTTGCAGTTGCTCATTTCATCCTTAAGAAAATCCTAAGAGGTTACTGTTATCATCATTGTCATCACCATCTCCTCCACTTTATAGAATAGGAAGCTTGAGCCTGAGGAAGACAGGATCACCCAAAAGACAGCTGGAAAGCTGGAGCTCCCCTCCCATCCCCTGATCCTATCACCTGGGCAGTTTCCACTGTAGCCCAGCTGCCTCCTGGCCTCCAGGAAGTGGGGAGGTGAGCTATAGCTGGCAATTGCCTTTCTTTCTGTAAGAAGGCAGGGTTCTCTCCAAGATCCCAAGACTGTCATAGGTCCAGATTCACCCCTTTCATTTAAGTACAGGGTGTTCTCTTCCATGCTATCTGTCTACGTCGGCCACACACACAATTTATAAACAAGGTAAAATGGCAGAGGAAAATGAAGTCAGAATGTGCCATTGAAGCAAGTCAAACAATACCAAATTAGTCTTTGGCTAAGTGGCTATCTCATTGTTAAGATATTTCCTCCAATGTTTTCAGAGGCAACGGCCATTAAACAACTGGGAATGATCGCCAGGTTTGATTTCAGGAAGGAAATCTCCTCCCATTTCCCCACTAGGCAATTCAATTAATTTTCTCCTGACCCACACCAGCTGATTATTAGGGAAGCTATACCTGCTTCTTTTATAAACAAAACCCATTTGCTTAAAGGTTCAAAATTCCTTTCCCAATGGCTGGAAACCCTGTGCTCCCACCAGATGACTTTATTCTTTTTTCTGGGGGGACAGGACCAGCCATGGGTGAGCTCTCAGGACCATCCTGGGAGCAGATTTTGATGCCCAAGGGCCAGCTTCTGGGGAAAGTTCTGTCTGATCTGGAGCTCAGAGCCTTTGTCCAGAGACACCCTTTGGATCCAAGACAAAGTAAATAAGTTGGTCCTACAGGGTGTTTTGGGTGGACCCAGCCATGTTTATCGCTCCAGGAGAACACATCTGTGTCCCGCACTGCCCAGGGAGCAAAGACCTCATTTTCCACTCTCTCAAAGAGATTATTGCTGGAACAGCAACTTCACATCTTGGAAGGAGTCTCTGTCATGACAGAGGACTGGCCACGGAGTATAGAGGCCCGGGCTCCTCACTCTATTAGCTATCCAGGTGACCCCAGGCATGCTGTTCTACCATCGCTGGCCTCAGTTTCCTCATCTGCCAATTGGGCTCCTTGTCCCAGTGACACAATAATCTCTGATTTCAGGAGTCTGAGTGGGTTCTGGCTAGAAAAAAACAAAACAAAACAAAAAAACAACCATTCATTTCATTCCTCTTTTCCTTAAATTCATAGCTTTCTTCCATAAAAGGAATATCAGTGGCTTCCTGTCTGTCAAAGGTATAATGAGCTCTGTTTTACAAGAGTCCAGACATGGGCAAAACAAAGGAAGCCAGGGGCTCACTGGAAGAGCTACCAGAAATCTTGCTGAAGGTTCTTCCCAGACCGAAAAGAAGTTTATACGGCAAATGCCTCATTTCTTAAGATATTAGCTGCCCAGTTAACTCCTGCATTGCTGGGTAGCTCACACACACACATAAAATCCCAGGCAGCTAGGATTATAGGTGCCTACCACCATACCCAGGTAATTTTGGTATTTTTAGTAAAGATGGGGTTTAGCCATGTTGGCCAGGCTGGTCTCAAACTCCTGACCTCAGTGGAAGGAGTGGAAGACAGGTCTTTGCAAAAGTTGAACGTGTCTCTGTGTCTTTCTTAAACCCTCCCATCTGCCAAATAGCAGATTCCTAACTCTATTTCCTACAGAATGAAACTTCTTAACAAGACAAGGCATGTAAGTCCTTTGGATTTAAGCCCTGACTTATCTTTCTCCCATCACTTGTCACTGTCACACTCTTCTTCTCCCATCCCACGCTGCTTGAAACTGGTCATCCCTCACCCCTGTGCTCCTGATCTTTCTCCCTTGATGCTGCCATCGCTCCATTCATTCTTCACGGCCCATCCAAATGATTCCTTGGGAAAGAGGCCACTAGCCAGGTCTCTCTTCTGTGTTCCCATAGGCTCTGGCATAGCTCACTTTGCTTTATGATAAGTGATCACATGTCTGATTCCCTCAACAGAAGGTGAACTGAGAAGGAGAACCTTGAGTGTCTCCTGCAGCTGATGGCCTGGTGTGTAGTGGGTAATTGGTATCGGCTAAATTGCACTGAGCTGTCAGCTTCTCCACTCCTCCAAGCATACGCCCTAGATCTGCCTCACTTCCAGAGCCTAGACTCTGCCATTAATCGAAATGTGTGCTTTGCTTGTTTGGTGCTAAGCACCCTGGAGTCCCAATCCCTCACATGTGGGCTGAGATGTAATGATGGAAATTGCAAGAGAGAATATTCAAAATCAGAACTGGTCAAGGCTAGTCAGAGAAGCCCAGGGCTCCTGGTCTGAAACAGAGTAGGGAGTGGGGAAGAATTCGTGGGAATGCAGGACATGGGTGAGTCTGGAAATATTTCACTGTTCAGTGGAGTACTTTTAAATATAATGTATATGAAATGTGTACTTACAGAGTATCTGTTTTCCATGGCATCTGCAAAACAAAGGATGACATGGCAGTGAGCAATGCAAAGAACCCAGTTCAACCGCCCCAACAACGTCACAGGGGCAGGAGCAGGCCGAGAAAAGAGGGAGGAGGCAAGAGCCAGGAGACATCAGCCCGCAGGTGCCCTTAGAGGTTTATGGCTCCTGTGTGCACAGACAGGTTCCCCGGGACCCTCTAGCTCCACATGACATGCATATAAAGTCCCTGGCACTTCATTTAAAATTTTCTTTATTTTTTTTTGAGACAGAGTCTCCCTTTGTTACCCAGGCTGGAGTGCAGTGGCACCATCTCGGCTCACTGCACCCTTTGCCTCCCGGGTTCAAGGAATTCTCCTGCCTCAGCCTCCCAAGTCGCTGGAATTACAGGCACGCACCATCATGCCTGGCTAATCTTTTTGTATTTTCAGTAGAAATGGGGTTTCGCCATGTTGGCCAGGCTGGTCTCGATCTCCTGGCCTCAGGTGATCCGCCAACCTCAGCCTCCCAAAGTGCTGGGATTACAGGCTATGTCACCATGTCCGGTCTCATTTAATATTTTAAACAGTTTTTTAAAAATGTAGTATCATGGCCAGGTGTCGTGGCTCATGCCTATAATCCCAGCATTTGGGAAGGCAGAGGTGGGCGGATCACCTGAGGCCAGGAGACCAGCTGGGCCAACATGGCGAAACCCCATCTCTACTAAAAATACAAAATTAGCCAGGTGTGGTGGTGGGCACCTGTAGTCCCAGTTACTCGGGAGGCTGAGGCAGGAGAATCACTTGAACCTGGGAGGCAGAGGTTGTAGTGAGCTGAGATCGCACCACTGCACTCCAACCTGGGCGACACAGCAAGACTCCATCTCAAAAAAA
>NW_016807614.1:482801-488687 GCF_001698545.2 Rhinopithecus bieti | reverse complement strand
AAAAAAAAAAAAAAAAAAAAAAAAAAAATTAGTAGCACATTTTTTTTTAAGAAAAAAAATGAAAACTATGGGAAAGTAGGAAGTAGCAGATAAAAATGATCTCTGGCCTCATTCTCCAAACCCTGTTGATGCTTTTTTTTTTCTAGTCATTTTCCACTATGATTTGACTTTTTGGGGGGCAGGGAGGCAGGGGAGCAGTTATAATTATACAGTATATGCCACTTTATAACTTAACTTTTTCATGTAACATGGCTTTATAAACTTCTGATAACTTCTTAAGCATAATTGTCCAATTAGCTACTAAATAATTGTTAAATGGATGTGCAACTATTGACTTCACCAATTCCTTACTTTAAAATATAGGTTCTTTCCAAGTTTTGCTCTTTTCAATAACACCACCAGTATCCTCTTTGGGAATAAAGCTATTTCTAGATTTCATACTATTTTGTCCATCCCTTCCAGGAGCAGACTCAACAGAGCAGGAGGCAGAAGCATTGCCAATGCTCTTAGCAGGTCTGGGCAACTCTTTCCCCTTCCCTTCCCCTCAGGAGTCTCTTCTCAACTGCCCAGGAGCCCACACCACCTTCTTTTTTTTTTTTTTTTTTTTTTTTTTTTTAGACGGAGTCTAGCTCTGTCGCTCAGGCTAGAGTGCAGTGGCTCACTGCAACCTCCATCTCCTGGGTTCAAGCAATTCTCCTGCCTCAGCCTCTCAAGCAGCTAGGATTATAGGTGCCCACCACCACACCCAGGTAATTTTTATATTTTTAGTAAAGATGGGGTTTAGCCATGTTGGCCAGGCTGGTCTCAAACTCCTGACCTCAGGTGATCCACCTGCCTCAGTCTCCCAAAGTGCTGGGATAACAAGGCGTGAGCCACCGCGCCCGGTCTCACACCACCTTCCTGGCAGGCGACCTGCTGTGTTTGCCTGGCCCTGCCAGTCTGCAGTTGCGCAAATGGTCCCAACCAGATGTCAGCAAGAGGACAGTGAGGGTGAGAAAAGCCAATGAGAGCAGGAAGCTCTGCATGGGTGGTGGGTGATCCCTGCCTGCATTCATTAGAGATGGTCTTCACTATGAGAGGCAAGTGATGGGTATGGCTTGCCCCAGGACCCCCACCCAATGGTCAGCGGCCCATATGTTGGGGCAGATTCCCAAACAGCTGACTGTGGACCCTGACTTGAAGACAGAGAAGTCATGGAAACCTCACCTGCTGCCTGGGAGAGACCCCAAGAAGTGATGTGGGCATTGGGGATGGTTGCTGTTCTCGAAGGTGGTGGAGGGAATGGTGGGAGGGCCATAAGTCCTCAGTCTTATCGAGAAAAGCATGCCAAGGGGCCTCAGTATAGAGCCAGCCCCAAGCTCACATACAGTTCCTCCTGGACCACGGGCAGGCTCAGGGCCCATCTGTCACAGCGGGGGTCACAACCCTTCTGTTTCTCTAATTTAGAAATATCCTGTTTCCCCAAGTCCACCTCACCCTAACACCCTGTCTTATCACAAGTCCATTGCTCCTCCCCCATAGAGGGAACAGAGCCAGAAGTTCCTCAGAGGCCCTTTTTCTGTCCCGGCTGGGCCAGAGGCTGGCGTCAACAGCCAAATGATGAATCAGCCCAAGGGTAATGTTGAGCCATTGTGTCAACTTCCATGCATTGAGTGAGGTTGGGGACAGCATCCCCAACGCAAATCTGACCTGCAAGGACCCAAAGGACCCCGTGATTGCTGGAACCTCCTATTCTCCCAAGGGCTCTGGAACTTCCTCCCCAACAGAGAAAGAACCTCAAGTCAGCATTTTCTAAAGCAATCTGAAGACACAATGCTAAAATCTCAAATACTGATGGAACACTCACTCCACACACACTTGCAGTTCTTGTTTTTTTGGTAACAGAGCAGTCACCACCAAAGTAGAATTGGAGGTAGCATCCATTTTTTTCATGGGATGCTCTTTTACCATCTTGCACGCCAAAGTAGGAAATGCCTCCCTAGGGGTAAGGTTGGCAGTGCCCCTCTGGCCTCACTGGCTCTGGGCCTCACAGGATGGGTGGGGACTGATCCTCAAGTGCTCTTCTCTTCCTCCCATGGGAGACTTGGCACAGAGGCCTCCTTTTCTTCGGTTCTTTCTCAGCCATTTCCTGTCACGGCTACTCTCAGCCCAGTCATTCTTGGTATACTGGGTGGCAGGGGATGTGGTGAGGACTAGGGTTTCTGCCTCCTTAAGCAACATCCTAGAAGTCTGAATTCCAGGCAAATAGAAAGTAGAAGGTAGACCGGGCGCAGTGGCTCACGCCTGTCATCCCAGCACTTTGGGAGGCTGAGACGGGCAGATCACTTGTGGTCAGGAGTTTGAGACCAGCCTGGCCAACATGGTGAAACTCCATCTCTACTAAAAATACAAAAATTAGCTGGGCGTGGTGGTGCGTGCCTGCAATCCCAGCTACTTGGAAGGCTGAGGTATGAGAATCACTTGAACCCAGGAGGCGAACGTTGCAGTGAACCAAGATCATGCCACTGCATTCCAGCCTGGGTGACACAGCAAGATATAGTCTTGAAAAGAAAGAAAGAAAGAAAAAAAAAAAAACCAGAAAACAGCAACAAAAAAGTAGAAGATGGACCGCTGAGTGAACAGATTCTGTGATGGGGAGGTGGGCCTCTCTGACTGGCTGGTGCCCAGAGCAAGGTTCAGCACCCATCCAGAGCCACAGTAATCAGGTTGGATGTGCCCCAAGTCACCTCCCAAGACAGAGGGCAGGCGAGAGCTGGCATTGGAGAGAAAAACCAGCTCTCCTGTTGGAGGAGTTGCAGGAGGTAAATTCCTCTAGCCAGGGTTTCTCCATGGTGGCCCTGTTGAAATTTTGGGCTGGGTGGTGTTTTGTGGTGGGGAGAGGGCTGTCCTGTGCATTGTTGCATGGTTAGTGGTATCCCTGGCCTCTATCCATGAGACGCAGTAGCATTCTCTTCTCTGTCCACCACGCAGTGACAACCAAAAGTGTAGTACTTAGTGCCACTGAACTGGACACTTAAGAGTTAGAATGGTAAATTTTATGTGATATGTGTTTTACCACAATTTTAAGAATAAAATTGTAAAAAGTAAAAAAAAAAGTGGGCCAGGCACTGCAATCTCAGCACTTTGGGAGGCTGAGGCAGGCGGATTGCTTGAGCTCAAGAGTTTAAGACCAGCCTGGTCAACGTGATGAAACCCCATCTCTACTAAAAATACAAAAAAATTTGCTGCGTGCAGTGGTGCACGCCTGTAGTCCCAGCTGAGTCAGAGGGGCCTGCCTTGGGAGGCGGAGGTTGCAGTGAGCCAAGATTGTGCCACTGCACTCCAGCCTGGGTGACAGAGAGAGACCCTCTCTCAAAAAAAAGGTGGGAAAAAAGCATAGTGTAGAATTCTACTGTATATCTCTAGGCCATAGAAAGTCAATAGGGAAACTGAGACACACAGGATCCCTGCCAGTGCTGTGTCCATCCCCTAAAGCGGGGAGGCAGCTGAGTGGAAGGGGCCTCATGATACAACAATTAAAAAAAAAAAAAAAAAAAAAGCTGTGCTTAGAGCCAAAAGCCAAGACCGGAAAGACCAGGCAGCTCCCCGCTGTCTGCAAGCTTTCCCATCGAACTCCAGCTTCCTGTGCCAGCACCCAGCTCTCTCTCCTCGGCCCTGGGGCTGCTCCTTGGAGGCAGGCCTGCCCCATGCCCCTTTGCTTATCTAGGGGAGGGTTTGTTTTGTATCAGTCAGGGGGTGAAAGGGGGTTTAAGGGCCAGAACTGTGCCCTGTAAGCCATTTCCCAAAATAGGCAACCCTGAAGTACTGCAGGCTAGAAGATGATGGCGAACAAGAGGAAGAAAGGTCAGCAAAGACTCCACTCTGCACCCAGCTGGCTCACTGATCTGTCCAAGACCTACCCCACACCGGCCCCCCTGTTTTAGGGGGGTCACTCAATACCACCTTCCCTCCAATAAGCACAGTATTTCTGGGTTTTACTTGCCCACCAATGCTGCAAGATCCCTCCAGGATTTCTGGAGGGTGAGAAAGACCCTACTCCTTCCAACAAGAACGGAGCCTTAGCCTGGCACAACCGGAAAGGAACACACAGCATCAAGAGTGGTTTTCAAAGCCCGGGCCCTAGTGTGACTGCAGTAGCTGCATGTGGGCACTTGTTAGAAATGCACATTTTTGGCACCGCTCCAGACCTAGTGAATGGGAAATTCACAGGGAGTGGGGTGCTGCCAAACAATCGATGTTTTAATAAAGCCCGAGGACCACTGACCTGCATCCAGACCATCCCTCATCTTACAGAGAAGGTGATCAAGGTCTCAAGAGGCTCTACGACTCGCCCAGGGCCACCCAGGCCACAGTAGAATATTACTCTTAAAGTCTAAAGTAGATGCGAGCTACTTAGGAGGCTGAGATGGGAGGATGCTTGAGGCCAGGGAATGGAGGTTGCAGTGAGCCAAGATCATGCCACTGCACTCCAGCCTGGGTGACAGAGCCAGATCCTGTCTGGAAGAAAAAAAAAAAAAGTAGACAGAGTTCTCCAATTATGCAGATAACATGAAAACTAGACTAAGAAAGATGGAAAACAGAGAAGAATGCAGTCAATTGGTTTGGCAACAAACAACTGACAGCAATTGGTAACAAACCAATTGAGAGAAAAAAAGAGAGGGAACAGGAAGGCTTTGAAGAGCATGACTTCAGCCAGGCCTCCTGGGTTCAATCCCTGCTCTACCACTGGCTGTGGAACAAGGACAAGTTAATTAACCTCTGGGCCCGTTTCCCCATCTGCAGAGCAAGAATAATAATAGAACCCCCATCAGCCGTATGATGATCTTGAGGATTAAGGTAGGGCTCCAAGTGTCTCACACACAGGGAGTGCTCAATACATATTAGCTGTAACTGTGACCAAGGAGGAAGGGACTCTCCCAACCACAAGAGAATTAGAGTATAGGGAGAAAAAAATCAACACAGAACAAAAGAAATCTGCAGTCTATAGAGGTGGAATAATATCCAGAGGAAAGAGCTGCTGAAGAATTTAGCAATGAGAAAGAATCTGGGGATGGTTGTGATGATGTATAAGAAATGATGATCTGGCTGGGCGTGCTGGCTCATGCCTGTCATCCCAGCACTTTGGGAGTTCGAGGCAGGTGGATCACCTGAGGTCTGGAGTTCAAGATCAGCCTGGCCAATATCATGAAACTCTGTCTCTACTAAAAATACAACAACAACAAAAAAAATGGCTAGTCGTGGTGGCAGTAGCTGTGGTACCAGCTACTCAGGAGGCTGAGGCAGGAGAATCATTTGAACCTGGGAGCTGGAGTTTGCAGTGAGCCAAGATCACGCCACTGCACTCCATCCTGAGCAACAGAGTGAAGATCCCGTCTCAAAAAAAGAAAAGAAAAGAAAAGAACAAAAGAAAAAGAAATAAAGAAATGATGATCCTTAATGAGCTCTGGGCTCTGGGGAGGACTTGAACAAAGAGAGGTTGAGGATGAGTGTGGGAGAAGCCTAAGCGGGTGGGTTACTGCTGGCTAAAGGATCTGGCTCCTTGGAGAATCATCTCCCTTCCCCCAGGCAGAGAAGAGAGAATCTCTCTGATTTCATGTAGGGAGTGGAGGAAAAGAGATTACTTAGAAGATGGTTTATATTAAGGAAGTCCCAGAGAATTTAGGATAAAAATTCCTCAAATGGATGCCTGCTTTCTAGCAAACCAATAAGAGGAAAAGAAAGAAAGAAAAAACGAGCATTCAGGTGGCGCACGCTTAAATCCCACCACTTCGGCTTTGTACAGCAGACCTCTATTTAAGTGGATTCTTGAAAAGGGAATCAGGCCGGGCGCGGTGGCTCAAGCCTGTAATCCCAGCACTTTGGGAGGCCGAGGCGGGCGGGTCACGA
>NW_016807614.1:479930-482135 GCF_001698545.2 Rhinopithecus bieti | reverse complement strand
CAGAGCGAGACTCCTTCTCAAAAAAAAAAAAAAAAAGAAAAGGGAATCATTAAAATGGTCCAGGACATTTCTGCAAAGGGTAGCTACTCCGGCTGGGAGCGGTGGTTCATTAAGCACTCAGTAAGTGCTTTATTTATTTATTCAAAATAAATAAATAAATGTAAAAGGATGGCTCCTCCGATTACAGTCAGCAAACCAGCAGCAGCAATATCAGGCCCGGCCCAGACCCACAAAACTAGTCTCTGGAATCTGAACTTAGCCAGCCTCAGATGTTTCTGATGCTGCCAATATTTGAGCAGGAGGTAGAGGCTGCTGTGCATCGTGATTGTGCTACTGCACTCCAGCCTGGGTAACAGAGTGAGACTCTGTCTTACAAAAACGAAAGAAAAGAGAAGAAAAGAAAAGAAAGAAGTAAGGAATGAGACAGAGAGAGAGAGAAAGAGAGAAAGAAAGAAAAGTAAAGAAAGGAAAAGAGAAAAGAAAGAAAGAAAGAAAGAAAGAAAGAAAGAAAGAAAGAGAGAAAGAGAGAAAGAGAGAAAGAGAGAAAGAGAGAAAGAGAGAAAGAGAGAAAGAGAGAAAGAGAGAAAGAGAGAAAGAGAGAAAGAAAGAAAAGGAAAGAGAGAGAGAATCAGCCATGTCCTACGGGCTCCTCTCCTCAAGGAAGCACTGAGAAACAAGAAATCCCTTGGCTTCCAGGACCAGAGGCTTCTAGGTGGGTTGGAGACACAGCTGCAGGCAGCTGCGGGCCCCAAGGGCTACAGCCCATGCAGGACCCAGGGCTCTCTCTACCTTCACCCCTGGGCAGGTTAGAGACCTGGCAGGTTCCCTAATGGTCTGCCAGCTTAGAGACCAGGTTGCAGAGGGACAGAGCCCCGACTCCAGGTGGCCCAGGTGGTGCTGTGGGAGGCCTGGCCTGGGAGTCAGGAGACTGCTCTAGTAGTACTCTGGGCAAGACACTGAATTCTGTAGGGCTCAAGTTCCTCCTGTGTTTTTAAACTGAAATTGATTAAATGCTCACTCTGTGGCAGGGATAATAACATAACTGTGGGGATAACCAGTACCATCTCCCATGATTCTATCTCATTTAACCCCATTTGCATTTAACAGTTGAAGAAACTGAGTCTCTGAGGGGTAAGACATCTTGGTCACAGTCACACAGCTGGTTGGGGGCTGCCTCGGAACAGGGACTGCGATGTCTCCCAGCAAAGCCTGTGCCCTACACCGCTTCAAATCCTACAAGAATGGGTTCTACAATGCCTGTGGTTTCAGCCTGAGGGAGGGGTCAGGTTCCAACAGCCCAGACACCAACCTGGAGACCACGAGAGAGCCCACTTGAATAGCCAGCTGCCCTAAAGCAGATGAAGGAAATCAGAATATGCCACCACAAAATATGGCCGTTTGGTATAAGGATCATCTTGAGCTGGTTCAGATGTAGAAAGAAGTCTTCCCAGAGCTTCTTCATCTGACTAAAAGTGGAAACTACTTCTTCCTTTTTTTTTTTCTTTTGAGACAGATTAACAAGAGAAAACAAAGAGGGCCTCTGTTTTCTCTTGTTAATCTGTCTTGTCTAATTTACAGGGCCCCAGTCAGAAAACCTAGGAGAGTAAAGGGAAAAGTTAAGTTTTTTGGAACCCACAGTCTCACTCTGTCATCCAGGCTGGAGGGCAGTGGTGCAATCACGGTTCACTGCAGACGCCACCTCCCAGGCTCAAGCTATCCTCCTGCCTCAGTCTCCTGTGCAGCTGGGACTACAGGCACGTATCACTACACCCAGCTAATTTTTTTTTCTATTGATTTTATTTTTTTATTTTATTTTTTTTTTTACTTCTTTTGTAGAGATGGGGACTCACTATGTTGCCCAAGTTGGTCTCAAATTCCTGGGCTCAAGCGATTCTCTCACCTCAGCCTTCCAAAGTGCTGAGATTACAGGCATGAGCCACCATGCCCAGCCCTAAAAGCAGAAACTCCTAAGAAAAGACCCAAAGTGCTGAGATTACAGGCATGAACCACCATGCCCAACCCTAAAAGCAGAAACTCCTAAGAAAAGACGCCTGCTGTAAATGTCCCCATAGAAGCTTTGTGGCCACTTGATTCACTTCCCTAGTTTGCCACCCTGGGAAGCCAAAAACCATTTTTCCTTTGTCTTGTCATTCCTCTACATATTTATTGCTCTTTGTTAAGATGCTATATATATATATATATATA
>NW_016807614.1:467869-479237 GCF_001698545.2 Rhinopithecus bieti | reverse complement strand
TTTTTTTTTTTCTTTTGAGACAGATTAACAAGAGAAAAACAAAGAGGGCCTCTGTTTTTCTCTTGTTAATCTGTCTTGTCTAATTTACAGGGCCCCAGTCAGAAAACCTAGGAGAGTAAAGGGAAAAAGTTAAGTTTTTTGGAACCCACAGTCTCACTCTGTCATCCAGGCTGGAGGGCAGTGGTGCAATCACGGTTCACTGCAGACGCCACCTCCCAGGCTCAAGCTATCCTCCTGCCTCAGTCTCCTGTGCAGCTGGGACTACAGGCACGTATCACTACACCCAGCTAATTTTTTTTTCTATTGATTTTTATTTTTTTATTTTTATTTTTTTTTTTACTTCTTTTGTAGAGATGGGGACTCACTATGTTGCCCAAGTTGGTCTCAAATTCCTGGGCTCAAGCGATTCTCTCACCTCAGCCTTCCAAAGTGCTGAGATTACAGGCATGAGCCACCATGCCCAGCCCTAAAAGCAGAAACTCCTAAGAAAAGACCCAAAGTGCTGAGATTACAGGCATGAACCACCATGCCCAACCCTAAAAGCAGAAACTCCTAAGAAAAGACGCCTGCTGTAAATGTCCCCATAGAAGCTTTGTGGCCACTTGATTCACTTCCCTAGTTTGCCACCCTGGGAAGCCAAAAACCATTTTTCCTTTGTCTTGTCATTCCTCTACATATTTATTGCTCTTTGTTAAGATGCTATATATATATATATATATATATATATTTTATTTTTTTGAGACAGAGTTTCATTCTTGTTGCCCAGGCTGGAGTGTAATGGCGTGATCTCAGCTCACTGCAACCTCTGCCTCCCGGGTTCAAGCAATTCTCCTGCCTCAGTACAGGCATGTACCACCATGCCTGTATAATTTTTTGTGTTTTTAGTACAGATGGGGTTTCACCATGTTGGTCAGGCTGGTCTCCAACTCCTGACCTCAGGTGATCCACCTGCCTCGGCCTCCCAAGTGCTGGGATTACAGGCGTAAGCCACTGTTATCACCTAAGATGCTTTATAGACCCCAAGTGCTAACCGCCCCTTTGAGTTACTCATCATTGATGTTTCTCCTGTGTGATTTGCATTATGTATGTTAATAAACTCTGTTTTTCTCTTGTTAATCTGCTTGTCCAATTCGCAGGGCCCCAGTCGGAGTACTTAGGAGAGTAAAGGAAAAAAAGTTAAGTTTTTCCCTTCCTATATAGACTCTAGAACGCACACTAAGGTGCCTCCCTCCACCTATAAAAGGGCCTCCAACCAGTAGCCTCAGATGATCACAGACCTCGCTGGAGGCCTCGAGGCAGAGGTGGGAAGGAGCTGGCCTCCTGCAGTGAGGATCCCTGCAGCTTTCACCTTCTACCATCCCACTTCCCAAAACCGAAGACAGTACACCTCAGTGATCAAGAGCATGGGGTCCACTCCGGGGAGGAACGATTCTCAGGGGCTTGCTTGCTGTGTGATCTTGGGCAAGCGTCTTAACCTCTCTATGCCTCAGTAGCCTCAACTGTAAAATGGGATTTGTTGTGAATCTCATTGACAAATCCCATTGAAAGAGATGATGTACTTAGACCACTTAGCACATACAGTAAGTGCTCAAATAGGAGCTTTTGCATAACCAAAGCAACTAAAAGTGAACTCTTCAGCTCTGTCCAAGAAAGTGAACAATCTCAGGGACCACCAAGAAAGCAGAAGGGGCATTTTTGTACAATTGCACAATGGGAGCAACCTTGAACCCTACCTCACTTATAACTTTCCCTTACACTAGACAAATAGAGAACGCCTATTTATTGTCAGATTTGCATTTTGTTAGCTCTGAATATATGGAGAGTGTGAAATGAGGTACTGGAGCCAAAAATTCCCCAGAGAATTGGTTATTCAATAATTATTCAGGGTCAAATTCCGCAAGGGGTTGAGTTTCTGTTCTCCTTACAAATATACCAACTTTTAAAAGTGAAGTAAAGGCCGGGCACGGTGGCTCAAGCCTGTAATCCCAGCACTTTGGGAGGCCGAGACGGGCGGATCACGAGGTCAGGAGATCGAGACCATCCTGGCTAACCCGGTGAAACCCCGTCTCTACTAAAAAATAAAAAAAATTAGCCGGGCGAGGTGGCGGGCGCCTGTAGTCCCAGCTACTCAGGAGGCTGAGGCAGGAGAATGGCGTAAACCCGGGAGGTGGAGCTTGCAGTGAGCTGAGATCTGGCCACTGCACTCCAGCCTGGGTGACAGAGCGAGACTCTGTCTCAAAAAAAAATAAAAAAATAAAAAATAAAGTGAAGTAAGGAGTGATCAGTGTTTCAGATAAAAAGCAGGGTCTTCAGAGAATTGGATGGTTCTTTTAAAACAATGCTTTTTGCCTGGCGCAGTGGCTCACACTTGTAATCCCAGTACTTTAGGACACCGAAGGGGGTGGATTGCTTGAGCTCAGGAATTCAAGACCAGTGTGGGCAACATGGTGAAACCTCATCTCTACCAAAAATACAAAAACTTAGCTGGGCATGGTGGTGTGTGTCTGTGGTCCCAGCTACTTGGGAGAATCACAAGCCTTAGGGGCCAGGGGGTGTTGCATAGAGGTTGCAGTCAGCTGAGATGGGACCACTGTACTCCAACCTGGGTGACAGAGTAAGACTCCATTTCAAACAAAAAACAAAACGAAACACAAACAGTGATCTCAAATATTGGCAGCATCAGAAACATCTGAGACTGGCTAAGTTCAGATTCCAGAGACTAGTTTTGTGGGTCTGGGCCGGGCCTGATATTGCTGCTGCTGCTGGTTTGCCGACTGTAATCAGAGGAGCCATCCTTTTACATTTATTTATTTATTTTGAATAAATAAATAAAACACTTACTGAGTGCTTAATGAACCACCGCTCCCAGCCGGAGTAGCTACCCTTTGCAGAAATGTCCTGGACCATTTTAATGATTCCCTTTTCAAGAATCCACTTAAATAGAGGTCTGCTGTACAAAGCAAGATACTCACATAGTCACTATTTCCCCTATAATGTTTATGTCTTTTAGATTGCTGACTTACTTTCAGAATTTAAAAGTTGTCATTGTGTATCTCATTTCACCAGAATTGAATACAGTTATTATAACCCCACCCCAGAAAAGGGACTTGTTGAACTCCCCCAATTCCGGGTCTGCTAAAGCTCTGTGCTCAGCTCCGGGAGAAGCCCTCCATGAGGAAGCAGTGGGTCATCACGGGAAGTGAAGTGGGGCCAAACCAAAGGAAACAGAGCAGACCTGCAAACCCACACCCACTCCCAAAGTCAGTCTATTGTCAGAAAAGCTGAAGCTGCTGGGCACGGGGTTCACACTTGTAATCCCAGCACTTTGGGAGGCCGAGGCGTGCGGATCACCTGAGGTTGGGAGTTCGAGACCAGCCTGACCAACTGGGAGAAACCCCGTCTCTACTAACAATACAAAATTAGCTGGGTGTGGTGGCGCATGCCTGTAATCCCAGCTACTCAGGAGGCTGAGGCAGGAGAATTGCTTGAACCCGGGAAGCAGAGGTTGTGATGAGCCGAGATCACTCCATTGCACTCCAGCCTGGGCATCAGGAGCGAAACTCTGTCTCAAAAAAAAAAAAAAGAAAAAATTGCTGAGCATGGTGGTGGGCACCTGTAAGCCCAGCTGCTCAGGAGGCTGAGGCAGGTGAATCACTTGAATCTAGGAAGTGTAGGTTGCAGTGAGTCAAGATTGCACCACTGCACTCTCTAGCCTGAGTGACGGAGCAAGACTCCATATTAAAAGAAAAAAAAAAAGAAAAGAAAAGAAAGAGAAAAAAAAAAGAAAAAAGAAGAAGGGCTGAAGCTACTGGGAGTCTCCAAAGCAAAACGCTCGACGTCCAAGACCTTGGGGAACCCCAGCCACCAGGGCCTGTGTGGGGAGCAGGTAAGGGTTACTGGCTGGGGACAGTAGGCACTCAAGAAGTGCTCGTTGACTAAATGAATAGTAAATATAATCCGAGTGACTTTTTAAGGGGGGTGGGACAGAGGGAGCCCAGAGCACTGGTGTAAGAGGTGGCACCCCTTTTTTGGCCTTCTTTGCTTCCTCTTTTCTCTGCCCACTCCCAAGGCCCCATCAGTGATTCTAAGGGGCATTCCCCAGGTTGGGGCACTGGGGAACCTCACTCACCAGGGACAGCTTTCCGGACTTCACTGTACACTGTCTCTGTGCCCTTCTTTACTAGATCTGGAAAAAGGACCACGCATAAGTTAGTAGCTGCCTCTGGGAACCAGGTCAGTCCACTGCAGTCATAGGAAAAGGTCAGAGGCTCTGCAGGCAAGGCTGTACCCCACCACCGCACCCCACCAGAACCAGGTCCAGAAGCACCCAGAGACCTTGTCATTTCTGATATTAGAAGATCCTGGCTGGGCGTGGTGGCTCACGCCTGTAATCCCAGCACTTTGGGAGGGTGAGGCGGGCAGATCACTGAGGTCAGGAGTTTGAGACCATCCTGGCCAACATGGCGAAACCCAGTCTCTACTAAAAATTCAAAAAATTAGCTGGGCATGGTGATGCGTGCCTGTGATCCTAGCTATTCGGGAGCTAAGGGACGAGAATCGCTTGAACCCAGGATGCAGAGGTTGCAATGAGCCAAGATTGCACCACTGCATTCCAGCCTGAGCAACAGAGTGAGACACCATCTCAAAAAAAAAAAAAAAAAAAAAAAAAAAAAAAAAAAAAAAAGAAAATTTTGTTTAAACACCAAACACTCTAGTCTGGGAATAGGAGGTCAGCAGGTCATTGTGGAGCAGGGCCACATGCTCCAGAGGAATCCTGGACCTGAGGGGCCACGGATGGAGGGGCCCCAGCAAGGGCCTGCAGCCTCCAGCTTGGTGGCCCCGTTCCTCTTCTCCTGCCACCGTGACCCTTGTCCAGACACTCTGCCAGGTCCCTCAATGCAGGGTTGGGCTATGGCCTTCCCATCACCTGAGAGCCCAGCCCAGATCCCAAGGTCTGGGTTAGAGCCTGGGGGTTGTCAGTGACCCCAGGAATAGCCAGGACTGAGAACTCTTACAGGGTTAGACAGCTGGGCTGGCTGTTTTCACTGCTGGCTCCTGAAACTCACTGCAGCTTCTGGTTGGATCGGTCTTGGGGGCGGGTCCCTGGTGCTGGTTTTTTTAGCAGCTCCTCAGGGGCTCTAATATGCAGACAAGGCTGAGATCCTCTGGGCTAGACCCTCTCAATACAGCAGCATGATGACTGACCCAGGGTGTGGTGTATACCCAGGGGAGACTCAAGGGCGCCCTTCCTGCCATCTGTTTACCTTACACTGGGGTATGGGCACAGGATGTGTACACAAAAATACACACACAGCGTACACACACGCACACTCATTGACACAATGTGTATACGTGCTATGTACACCCTCATACAGTGTGTTGGGTGTGTCTGCACACATTGTATACACACATACAGCACGTACATACACACTGTATGTACAAATACGCAAGCTGGGTGTGCACGCACTCACGCACACAGGGTGTGCACACACATACCTACCCACCAACCCTGAGGAAACAGGATGGAACCTGGCCACTTCCCAGCTCCTGTCACCTGCACAGAGGCCCAGGAAGCCTCTCTGTAGAAAAGAGCCTGATGTCGTGTGGGCCATTATTCTCCTTTTACAGATGGGGAAAGGGAGCCCCAGATAGGGTAAGGGACTTCCTGTGCCACGGTCAGTGCATTTCCCTCCTCGGAGTGGGTAGCCGGGGTGTGACCCTGGACTCTACCTGCACTGAGATGCCCTCGTCTCACCATGCTCCAGGGACACCCCACTCTCACCTCCTGGCCCCACACACACTCCTCCACAGCCAGCACTGCCCTTTCTCCCTGCCCCATTTCCCTGCAACCCTGGTAGAGCTTCACGCATGTACCAACACCCCCACACTCACCCTCCCTCTGTGTCCTGGGAAGTTACAGGGCCCCCTAAGCTTCATAGCATGTTGGTAATATTTGTCCACAACACACTGACGTGACTTGTTCCCAAGACCATCTCCCTGGCACCTCCTCTGGGGCGACAGCTGGGGTCTTGGACATGTCCCATTCCTGGGCTTGCTCAGCTGCCCAGGGGCACCTGTCCAAGTTTGAAGTGACAATAATGGTGGTGGTTCCTGTGTCAGGAACCATTTGTGAGGTGAAAGCCTGGGGGTGGGTCAGATCCCTACAGTTGAACTTGGGGCATTTGGGGAGACTAGGGCCTTACACTGACTTCCCCAGGGCACCAAACAGGATTTGGAACTCAGTAGAGTGACTGAGCCACCAGGGTGCCCCACTGCTGGGACAGCAGAGATGCCCACACACCCCTCATTCTCTGTGGCGCCAGATGTGGGGGCCTCAAGGGAAGCTGTAGGGATCCCCATCCCTATTGGGGGATCCTCCACATCCCCAAGACACCCTCTGCTTGATGTCAGGCCTGGCCAAGTCACTCACTCAGCAGAATCCTAGCCACCTAGTGTGAACCCCGCACTGTGGAAGAGGAAAGGTGATCAGGCCTGGTCCCAGCTTTCAGGAGCTCCAGGCTGCAAGGCAGACAGGTGCACAAACAACACAGACACTGCAATAAATGCTGCCGAACGCCATGTACCAGGTGCATGGTGCGGGAGCAGTCACGGCCAGCTCACCCTCCGACCCAGGCCTACAGTGGGGGCTGGGACAGGTGGGGAATAAATGGGGGGAGAGGTCTTGGTGTTTGGGCCTGGGGACCCGGACACCTTGCACACTTTGGGAACCCCATGGTCCCCAGGCCCACAAGGGGCAGCTGGAGACCTCTGTGGTGGCCTTGGGGATGCTGTAACACTCATACCAGCCAGGGCAGCAGGGGAGGCTTCTGCTTCTTGGTGGAGCTGCTAGAGTTGCAGCTGCTCCCAAATCTGCCCAGCTTAGTGACGGGTGGGCAGGCAGAGTTGTAGCTTATCACTACCTCCCCTCCCCACCCGCTCCACGGCAGCAGCTGCCTGCTAATGAGTAAACCAGGCTGGCAGGCTGTTTGTCTCTGCTGTCAGGGATGTTTCCGGATGGGGCTTTATTTTGGCTTCTGTTTTTCTCTGTGTTAACAGAGAAGGAGATGGCTTCAACGTCATGGGGTTTTCCCAGCAATTAGTCTCAGAGCAAACATGCAGCATACCAGGATTTACTGAGTTCCTTCCTGCCCCTCCTCCACCCCAAGTGACTACTTGGTTGGCTGCCACTAGGGTCAGAGCTGGATGTGGTTCCCATCCCCTCCTCCATAGGAGGAAGAAGCCTTGAGAACAGGGAACTGGCTTGGTTAAGACCAGGTCAGATGTACTCACCACTGGCCTTGTACCCACAAAGCCCCTTTTCTTACCTGGTAATACCTGGCTCTCCACCCACAGGAAGGCAGAGAGGGAACACCTGAGGCTCAGGCCTGACCTCCCACACTGCTCCTCAGCTGCCAAGGAGGAGGATGAGTCTAGAAAACTCATATTGAATCCCCAAAAAGCTCTCCATTGCCCCCAAGTGACCCTCCTTATGGGTCTACCTGGACCTCTGCAACCCACACAGCGTTTGTGCAAATGGGGAAAGAGGGGCCAGTTAGGTGATGGCACCCCTGCAGCTGCACAGCTTGGCAAGGAGGACACATGCTGACCACTTCTGCTTCACCCAATCCTGGGGGGGTCTCGATACCTCCTTATTTTAAAATTTTTTGTAGAAATGAGTTCTTGCTTTGTTGCCCAGGCTGGTCTTGAATACCTGGCCTCAAGTGATCCTCTCGCCTCTGCCTCCCAAAGTGCTGGCATTACAATACCTCCTTCTTGTCCCTTCAACCCTTCCCCATCTTTAAGCAAGAAAAAGAAAACCAGGGCCAGGTGCAGCGGTTCATGCTTGCAATCCCAGCACTTTGGGAGGCTGAGGTGGGCAGATCAGTGAAAGTTAGGAGTTCGAGATCAGCCTGGCCAACGTGGTGAAACCCTGTCTCTATTAAAAAAATTAGCCAGATGTGGTGGCAGGCACTTGTAATCCCAGCTACTCGGGAGGCTGAGGCAGGAGAATTGCTTGAACCCGGGAGGTGGAGGTTGCAGTGAGCCAAGATGGCACCATTGCACTCCAGTCTGGGCAACAGCGCAAGACCCTGCCACACACGCGCGCGCACACACACACACACACACACACACAGCAGCAGCAGCAGCAGCAGGCAGTAATTAGGTCTCCCATCCTGGCCATTCAATTCTTCATCTGGTGCTGCAATCTGAGTCCAAGATATATCTACAATAGAATCCATACATTGCCAGCACTGTGCCCGCCCATCCCTCTTGCCTGGTGATAACATACTAGTCTCTCTGCTTCTGTTCTTGCCCTCCTTCAGTCTGTTTTCCATGCCAACCACGAGGACTTTTTTTTTTTTGAGATGGAGTATCACTCTATCTCTGAGGCTGGAGTGCAGTGGTACAATCTCGGCTCACTGCAACCTACGCCTCCTGGGTTCAAGCAATTCTCCTGCCTCAGACTCCCAAGTAGCCAGGATTACAGGCACATGCCACCATGCCAGGCTAATTTTTGTATTTTTAGTAGAGACAGGGTTTCACCACGTTGGCCAGGCTGGTCTCAAACTCCAGACCTCAGGTAATCCGCCTGCTTCGGCTTCCCAAAGTGTTGGGACTACAGGTGTGAGCCACCATGCCCGGCCAAGAACATTTTTTAAAGAAGAAAGTTGAAAGCTGTTACTTCCTTGTCTAAATCCTTCCAAAGGCTCTCGAATCCACTTAGAATAGAATGCAAAGAAATCCTCAGAGGCCCTGCATTCTCCCCAGCTTCCTGCGCCTGCTTTCTGTCCTGCTCACTCTGCAGACGTAAGGGCCTCCTTTCAAATCTTGGATGAGCCAAGCTCTGAACTGCCTCACACTGTCCTTTCTATTTCCTGGGACTTCCTATTTCCAGGAGGGACACCCCTCCCTCCTGGTGGGGCTACCTTCTTTGCACCCTTCTGGCCCTACTTAAATGTCACCCCTTGAAGAGGCCTCTTTGGGCCATCCAAGCCAGAAAAGGTGTCACCTTTTATGCCTTCTCATCGCACCCTGTTCTTCCCCTTCCAGGCACTTATGATTACTGATGCCACCCAGCCTTTGCTGCAGTGTGTTCCTGGCTCCCTCTCAGGCTGTCCCTCCACAAAGGAGGATCTGTATGTGCCTGTGCTGCCTTCATAGTGGCTGGTCCATCACGAGCCTTAATCACAATTTGTTATCTCAACAAGTGAATCACTTTACAATGAAATAAAGAGGAAGAGGCCAGGCATGGTGGTTCACGCCTGTAATCCCAGCACTTTGGGAGGCCGAGGCAGGTGGATCACCCGAGGTCAGGAGTTCTAGACCAGCCTGGCCAACATGGTGAAACCCTGTCTCTACTAAAAATACAAAAATTAGCCAGGCATGGTGGCACATGCTTGTAATCCCAGCTACTCAAGAGGCTGAGGCAGGAGAATAGCCTGAACCTGGGAAGCAGAGGAAGCAGTGTGCCGAAATTGTGTCATTACACTTCAGCCTGGGCGACAAGAGCAAGGCTGTCTTAAAAAAAAAAAAAAAAAAGAGGAAGAGAGCTTCAGGCCTGCCATGTTCCCTACCCCTCTCAGGTCCAGCCTAGACTCGGAAGTGAGTTGTACAGATTGGGCAGTACACAATCCCCGGGGGCCATTCTGTTGGTAGGCTATGGGAATGTGCCCCAGTGGTGCAGCATACAGCCCAGCGGCTCTGCGGGGCATCTCTGTAAGGAAGGTTCTGTGCATACACCTGCTGACACTCAGCCCAGGCTCAAAAAGAGAAGAAAAGGAGAAATGCAAGACTCCTCCCAGGTCACGGAGCAAGGGGTCATTTCAGGACCCCATTGCCATGCGGTCTGGCTGGCGCAGCCTGGAAAACTGCACGCATTCAGCCTGCACAGTCTGGAAAACTGCCCCAGGCCTGCCTGGCTAGGTGGATGCAGCCTGGGGTTAGCCTCAGAGGAAGGGAGACAGATGGCAATGATCCCAGGGAGCTTCCCAGCTGGGCAGGAAGATTCTGAGACTGCTTCCTTTGAGCGTGCAGGAGCCACTGTTTCCTTTGAGCGTGCAGGAGTGTGCAGTGACCCCCGGGGACTGTGTACTGCCCAGTCTGGATTAGCAAAGGAGGAGGAGGGTTAGGAGATGCATTTTTAATTTTTTTTTAGA
Organism: Rhinopithecus bieti; assembly: GCF_001698545.2. Lineage (NCBI taxonomy): Eukaryota > Metazoa > Chordata > Mammalia > Primates > Cercopithecidae > Rhinopithecus > Rhinopithecus bieti. The sequence goes on along the minus strand of NW_016807614.1, from coordinate 469,080 downwards.
CAGAGTCTTGCTCTGCTGCCCAGGCTGGAAAGCAGTGGCGTGATCCTGGCTCACTGCAACTTCTGCCTCCCGGGTTCAAGCGATTCTTCTGCCTCAGCCTCTCCAGTAGCTTGGATTACAGGCACGCGCCACGACACCCAGCTAATTTTTGTATTTTTAGTAGAGATGGGGTTTCACCGTGTTGGCCAGGCTGGTCTCCAACTCCTGGCCTCAAGTGATCTGCCTGCCTTGGCCCCCCAAAGTACTAGGATTACAGGTGTGAGCCACCGTGGCTGGCCGGGAGATCCATGTTTTTTTATGGTGCCCAAAGCAAACGAGATTGATGTTCTAGTATTTGCTATGAAGCAGCCCACTCTGCATCCATTTCCCCAGCACAGAATCAGAGACAGGGACTTCCAGGCCAGCCTGCCCTTGAGAGAACCACATACACAAAAACAAAACCCAAGGTGTAAAATCAGTGCCACTGCTCACACGGACAGGGATCTTGTGCTTTCAAAGGCCTTTACCTAAGTGTCCCTCTAAATAGCAAAGCACTCGATACCTTGAAACATGCATTTGATTTACACACATTCAGTCTGCACAAGCAACTTTAGGAACACACTGGGTGTGGGCAAGGGGTCTACCTCTGGAAGGGACAAATTGCTCAGTACTTCCTAATTCCCTGGCACTTAGTAAGTGCTTAATAAATCTTACCTATTATTAGTAGTATCATAACTAATAATTATCAAAAATTGGCCAGGTGTGGTGGCTTCTGCCTGAAATCCCAGCACTTTGGGAGACAAAAGTGGGTAGATCGCTTGAACCCAGGAATTTGAGACTAGCCAGGGCAACATGGCGAAACCCTGTCTCTATTTTTCTTTAATTAAGTTTTAAAATTATTGAGGCTGGGTGTGGTGGCTCATGCCTGTAATCCCAGCACTTTGGGAGGCTGAGCCGGGTGGATCATTTGAGGTCAGAAGTTCGAATTCACGCTGGCCAACATGGTGAAATCCCATCTCCACTAAAAATACAAAAAAAAAAAAATTGCCGGCTGTGGTGGTGCACACCTGTAATCCTAGCTACTCAGGAGGCTGAGGTGGGAGAATCGCTTGAACCCAGGAGGCAGAAGTTGCAGTGAGCTGAGATCACATCACTGCACTCCAGCCTGGGCAACAGAGTGAGACTCTGTCTCAACAAAGAAAAAAATATATATATATATTATTTAAAAAATA
>NW_016807614.1:406076-467481 GCF_001698545.2 Rhinopithecus bieti | reverse complement strand
AAAATATATAAAATAAAATACATAAAATATATGATAAATATATTGTATATACACAAAGAAAACATACACACACACACACACACACACACACATATATATATATATATATATTTTTTTTTTGAGACAGAGTCTTGCTCTGTCACCCAGGCTGGAATGCAGTGGTACAATCTCAGCTCACTGCAACCTCTGCCTTCCGGGTTCAAGTGATTCTCCTGCCTCAGCCTCCTGAGTAGCTGGGATTACTGGTGCACGCCACCAGAGCCAGCTAATTTTTGTATTTTTAGTAGAGACAGGGTTTCACCATGTTGGTCAGGCTGGTCTCGAACTCCTGACCTCAGGTGATCCACCCACCTTGGCCTCCCAAAGTGCTAGGATTACAGGTGTGAGCCACTGTGCCTGGTCTTTTTTTTTTTCTTTTAAATTACTGAAATTTTATAGTTCCGAGACAGGTCCAGGGCCAGAGCCTTTGCTCCTTCCAGTTTTAGCAGGCCGGTAGGTCTGCTAATCACTTCCTTTGGAGCAACTGAGGGTGCACAGACTCTTCTCACTGAACACAGCAGCCCGCCACCCCTGGGGTTTACACCCAAGCCAAAGGCAATGCCTGGGGACTCACTCGAGTGGCACTTACCTTTGTGAGGCTCAGCTGAGGACACTTGCACTTCCGTGTACTGCACGTCTGAGGTCAGAGGCTCTGCTCAAAGAAACCACAGCAGCTTGTTGTTTAGGTGGAATCTCTTGTGGGCACCTCAGATCGTAGAAGTAGAGACTTTCTTTTCTTGTTTTTTTTTTTTTTTTTTTTTTTTTTTTTAGGCAGAGTCTCACTCTGTTGCCCAGGCTGGAGTGCAGTGGTGCAATCTTAGCTAACTACAACCTCTACCTTCTGGGTTCAAGTGATTTTCCTGCCTCAGCCTCCTGAGTAGCTGGGATTACAGGTGTATACCACCACGCCCAGCTAATTTTTGTATTTTCAGTAGAGACAGGGTTAATTTTGTATTTTAGTAGAGACAGGGTTAATTTTGTATTTTAGTAGAGACAGGGTTAATTTTGTATTTTAGTAGAGACAAGGCTAATTTTGTATTTTAGTAGAGACAGGGTTTCACCATATTGGCCAGGCTGGTTTTGAACTCCTGACCTCAAGTGATCCGCCCACCTCAGCCTCCCAAAGTGCTGGGATTACAGGCATGAGCCACTGTGCCTGGCCAGATTTTCATTCAGCTTACTAAAGTATTCTGTATTTTGAGGGGGCAGCCAGACACAGGCTTACCTCCATTTGTGAAAGAAGGGAGTAGAAACCCCCACACTGGTCCAGGAGACAGACACAGGGCCTCGGGGCCCATGGTTTCCTCCCTGACTCCTGTTACCAAGATGTGGAGGGACCCCCTGGCCTAGGTCCCTGTTTCTACAGTGGGGGGAACTTGGAACAGGTCAGTAGAGACAGAAAACAGCCCAGTATCAGCCCCAGCAGTTCTCCCAATTCAGTCTCACTCAAGATGCTGGAAGCCTTCTCCACAGCCACAGACAAACAAAGCTGCCTCCGAGACCAAGAGGATTTCAGGAAATGGGGAACAGGGGTCACCAGCCTAAAATACTTGGAAGTATGAGGCATACAAGTGAATGAAATCGCTCAGGGTACAAGGTGAAAGCTAGAAAAGTAGTTTGTCTTCAAGTCAAAAATAACATTACTGTTTTGTTTTTAAAGCCCTAAAGAACAGGGACTCTCATCAGCTACTAAAACAATGATTCTGCAGTCAAAGATACATTTCAGGCTGAGTGTGGTGGCTCATGCCAGTACTTCGGGAGGCTGAGGCGGGCAGATCACCTGAGGTCAGGAGTTCATCAGCCTGGCCAACATGGTGAAAACCCATCAATACGAAAAAATACAAAAATTAACTGGGCGTGGTGACACACACCTGTAATCCCAGCTACTTGGGAGGCTGAGGCATGAGAATGGCTTGAACCCAGTAGGCAGAGGCTGTAGTGAGCCGAGATTGTGCCACTGTACTCCATCCAGCTTGCACGACAGAGTAAGACTCTGTATTAAAAAAAAAAAAAAAAAAAAAAAAAAAGAGCCAGGCGCAGTGACTCACACCTGTAATTCCAGCATTTTGGGAGGCTGAGGCGGGCAGATAATGAGGTCAGGAGTTCAAGACCAGCCTGGCCAAAACAGTGAAACCCTGTCTCTACTAAAAATACAAAAATTAGCTGGGGGGGTGGCAGGCGCCTGTAGTCCTGGTTACTTGGGAGGCTGAGGCAGGAGAACCGCTTGAACCCAGGAGGTGGAGGTTGCAGCGAGTTGAGATTGCACCACTGCACTCCAGCCTGGGTGACAGAACAAGACTCTTGTCTCAAGAAAAAAAAAGAAAGAAAGGAAGAGATCTTCACGGAATCCTTTATCTTCCTTAGGAGCCTTAGCTCCCATGGCAGCAGCCCAGAGCAAAAGGAATTTTGAAAAATGATTTAGTCCAATCCCTCAGTGCTTCAGGCAGAAGAGAGCAGTACAATTGTCTTTAAAAATCACCACCTCAATACCCAAGAGAAAAGCGGTCCCACTGCCTTACCCAGTAGCCCATTATGAGTCAGGAAGTTGTTTTTCGGATATAACCCAGTTCTTCCCTACTTTGATTTAGGTGACTTTCCTACTGAGGACACTAGATAGCATCTCTGGTAAAAGCAACTAGCCACCTCCCTTGACGCATCAGTTGGGTACAGGGTCATTAAGAGAGGTGGGAAATTATCCACAGTCCTTCAAGTTTTAGTTTTCTTTTCCTGTGAGTCTTTTTTTTTTTTTTAATGTAAAAGTTGGTTCTAATAAAAACATGTAATTAGATAATTACCTTTATTATCATTTATTGGTTTCATTGCATGGTTTCCGACATCATCATTGTGACCTAGTTGAAAAACAAGAAGTAGGATGAGTGACAAGGGAAATTCTAGTTTTCTAAAACCTTTTAAAAATTCAGTGCCCCTAACAAAGTCAAGTCTGATTTATTCAGTGTAGTGACAGTCAGCATTGTTTCTGAGTCCTGGGTCCTCTCGTTGGTCTCCCTGTGGGCTCCATTTGACCTATTGTGTAGTCTTTTCTTTTTTTCTTTTCTTTTTTTTTTTTTTTTTTTTTGAGACGATGTCTTGCTCTGTTACCCAGGCTGGAGTGCAGTGGTGCGATCTTGGCTCACTGCAGCCTCTTCTTCCTGGGTTCCAGTGATTCTTCTGCCTCAGCCTCCCGGGTAGCTGGGATTATAGGAGCGCACCACCACACCCAGCTGATTTTTATATTTTTAGTAGAGTCGGGATTTCACCATGTTGGCCAGGCTGGTCTCAAACTCCTGACCTCATGTGATCTGCCCTCCTCAGCCTCCCAAAGTGCTGGGATTACAGTCGTGAGCCACCACGCCAGGCCTGTGTGGTCTTTTTCTAACACTGGTGGGACGTCTACCATCCCATGGCAGAGGCACTTCTGTTTGTGAACTATTTGGAATTCAGAATTGTTCAATGTGAGCAAGTTCATGAGAAATTCTGGGAGGGACCAGCTAGTACTCATAAACATGAAGGACACTAGTTAATTAAGCCTGTCTAGTTCGAGAACTGGATTGATGAAAAGATAGTTTAAAGAAACAACAGTATCTCCATGTTGTCATCTCAGTGGGCATGGACAAAGACCATTTTTGTCTTTTTTTTTTTATTAAGTTGTCCTTTATTACAAATAATTCTTACAAATGTCACAAATACTATTCTTGAACACACAGTTTTCCATCATGTATTTGAATTAATTACTATCATAATTATTAAAATATATTTGTAAATTGAAATAATCTATGCAGAGATGATATAATAAGAATTGGAGTATTTGGAAATTTGGAGAAAAATCTTATTTCATATAAACCTATATCAACATTTAATTTAGTTAAATGTTCTACTTATGTATAAATAATGCAAATCACTGACAGAAGCCCCTTATGCCAAAAAGGTATTATTTTATCTGTAGCAGATTACATTTTGCTAAATATTTACTTTTTTTTGTTGTTGTTGTTAAAGAGATGGGGGTCTCGCTTTGTTGCACAGGCTGGTCTCGAACTCCTGGCCTCAAGTGATCGTCCCACCTCGGCTTCCCAAAGAGCTGGGATTATAGGCATAAACTACCATGCCTGGCCTGAATATAGTTCCTTCCTTCCTTCCTTCCTTCTTTCCTTTTTCTTTCTTTCTTTGAGATGGAGTTTCACTCTTGTCACTCAGGCTAGAGTACAATGTTGTGATCTCAGGTCACTGCAACCTCTGCCTCCCAGGTTCAAGCGATTCTCCTGCCTCAGCCTCCCGAGTAGCTGGGATTACAAGCATGCACCACCATGCCCGGCTAATTTTTTATATTTTTAGTAAAGATAGGATTACACCATGTTGGCCAGGGTGGTTTTGAACTCCTGACCTCAAGTGATCCACCTGCCTCGGCCTCCCAAAGTGTTGAAATTACAGGCATGAGCCACCACGCCCAGCCTAGAATATAGTTTCTTAAACAATATATTTGCTGTTTTCTATTTACTGACACACTACTTTTATTACTACAAATATTTTATTTTCCTTTTTTAAAGTTTATGATTCAGTACTATATGAATTACTCAATTCTTGAAACATATTTCTCAAGCAAAATATGTCTCTGTAAAAGGTATATCCTAAAAATTTCTTATTTTGTGAGATATTTATAGAATTAGAAAAGAACATGAGCATTCTCTGACCAAACCTGCTGATAAAGCAATAAAAGTGGCTGGGCTCAGCGGCTCACACACGTAATCCCAGCACTTTGGGAGGCCAAGGCAGAAGGATTGCTTAAGCCCAGGAGTCTGAAACTAGTGGATTGTAGAGTGCCATCTCTACAAAAAATAAAAATTAGCTGGGCATGGTGGCACATGCCTGTGATCCCAGCTACTCAGGAGGTTGAGATGGGAGGATCACCTGAGCCTGGGAGGTAGAGGCTGCCGTGAGCTGAGATCGCACCACTGCAGGCCTAGGAAGACCCTGTCTAGAAAGAAAGAAAGAAAGGAAGAAAAAAAGAAGGAAAGAAGGAAGGAAGGAAGGAAGAAAAGAGGAAGAGTGTTCCGGTGTGGGACAGGACTTTTTGTGTGATGTAATTATAGCCCCCTCTGGGAAGTAAGTAGCATCCCTGCTGAAATGCTTGAGCAATTTTCTTACTAGGCTGGGATTAAGAACTCCTAGGACTGGCTATCATTCAGCTGAGCTGACCCTGATGCTAGTGACGAGCCTTATGACTAGACATTTCTTAATTGGAACACTTTTTTTTAATGCCTCTACTAAGAGAATATTGTAATTGCTTTCCCTTTGTGGCAAATTTGAAGTAAAACTGTCTTGTGCTTGTAATAATTCCATCTGAGAAGATGTTTTACCAGTGTTTTCATTGAATATCTGGTCTCTGTCTTGAAAATGGAGAATGATAATATTATGCTGGAACAATGTCAAAGTCTTTGAAGGTAACAAGGCATTATGATTATTCTCCATCTTTCATCTACGGGGAGTTTAGAAGGTGGCGAAGTTAGAATAAAATATGCTACCTTTCCTTTTATGTTTCTGTATATTAGCTCACGGCCCAGTGGCTGATGAGATGAAGTACCCTGTTGAAGCCAGGGTTTCTCTTCCAACTGCATTCCCACCACTTACAAATTATGCTTCTGAGAGGGATAAGGAAGTATGTAGCAAGTTGGGGAAAATTAGCAATGGCAGGAGACCATGACTTTACCGTAGTGACTGTTAGCTTCCATACTGGGATCTGACATTTTCTCGTTGTTGGAGTTCAGAAGTGGTACTGCTGGCCTTAAAATGGAATATAAAAAGGGAAAACAATATATAGATATATTTGTTGTTGTTGTTCTAACCCCAAACCAATGAAGTAATCAAAGGAAGATCATGAGAAAACCAGGAAGAGTTTTCCAACGTAAGGAAAACTTAACTCACTCTCTCATTTGGAAAACTAATATTTTTGGTAGCTCCAAGGATTATGTGAAAAAACTTTTTTTTTTAGACAAAGTCTCACTCTGTCGTCCAGGCTGGAGTACAGCGGTGCAATCTTGGCTCACTGCAGCCTCCGCCTCCTGGGTTCAAGCGATTCTCGTGCCTCAGCCTCCCAAGTAGCTGGGATTTCAGGAGTGCACCACCATGCCCGGTTAATTTCTGTACTTTTAGTAGAGATGGGGTTTCGCCATGTTGGCCAGGCTGGTCTTGAACTCCTGACCTCAGGTGATCTGCCCGCCTTGGCATCCCAAAGTGCTGGGATTACAGGCGCAAGCCACCATGTTTGGCGGTGATAAAACTTTTTCCTATTAAAATAAGTATCAGGACCAAAGGGCACATGAATACTGGGAGTCCTTCACAGGCTGCTCCCAAGCCCCTGAATTCCTTATGCTGTGCTAGTTTCTCTCTGGAACAGAGCAATCATTTCTCTACTTTTGGATTTGAGATTTCAGGAACAGTAAAGGTAGTAAAACTATTTTTTAAATGCCAACTCTATTTTGCCAAATTAAAAAAAATTATCTACTACCATTATAATTTCATAAGGAAAAGGAGATTTCACAAATAATCATGTAGGAAGGACATGATCTCAGAATAAAAGCCATTCCTCCCCATGAAAGGACAATTGGCAATCTTCCACTGAGATATGCACGCGTGCGTACACACACACACACACAAACTCACACCCAAGGAAGGCCTATATTTTTCTGAGTTTGCCAGAGCCACTGAAAACTTCCTAATGACCAGAATCTTGCTTCAGACATGTCCACTGTGCTCACAGGGCAGCCGCCCCCTTCTTACAACTACACTCACCTGGACATTTCCACTGGCATCTGCTTGGCTTTAAAAAAGAAAAAGAAAAACCAAAGTCAGTATATGGTGCCCACATCCATACTACTCTAATGGCCAAAATGCCAATTACTTTTGCACTAACCTAATAGATAGAAAACACTTTCTCTTCTTTCTTTTACTGCTAGTAAGCTGTGAAGGAACACTCTTTTCAACTACATTTGACTTTCCAGAAGATTGAATACCCAGAAAAAGACAGAAAAGGAAGCCAAACATATTCACTCTTTTACAAAAGACAGAAAAGAAAGAGGTATTCTCTTGGTCTTATACCAAGATATTTCCCCAGAAACATGATCTCTTGACTATTTTAATCAGAAGTGATTTTTGTTAGTGAAATGTGATGGAAAAAAAGACAATGATACAGGAATCAGATCAGCTAGATAAGCAGGCAGCTCTCTCCCTCTCCCTCTCTCTCTTTTTGAGAGAGAGTGTTACTCTGTTGCCCAGGCCGGAGTACAGTGGTATGATCTGGGCTCACTGGGTTCAAGGGATTCTCCTGCCTCAGCCTCCCGAGTAGCTGCGATTACAGGCACCCATCACCACGTCTGGCCAATTTTTTGTATTTTTAGTAGAGATCGGGGTTTCGCCATGTTGTCCCAGCTAGTCTTGAACTCTTGACCCCAAGTGATCCACCTGCCTTGGCTCCCAAAGTGCTGGAATTACAAGTGTGAGCCACCGCGCCTGACCACTCTCTTTGATTCCAGATAATTACAAAAAGTAAAGGCCAAATCAATCCCTGCACTTGGAACTCGAAGCTGGCCTGAGACCAATGCGAGGGTGTTGCTCTGTCTTCCCTGATGGGTAGCAGCTTTCCTGACAAAACCCAGGGCCCTTCCTCATCCCATCTGCCCCTCCCATCCTAGGCAGCAGCACCAGAGGCTCCAAAAGAACCTACCTTATCCCACAAAAAATTTTTTGCAGAATTTACTGATGCTCTGCCCTTTTCCTTGAGTCTTGGACAGCTGACTCTGATTCCTGGTTATCGAGTGGTCCTGGCTGCTCAGCTGGGCTTACTTAGCTAACCCCAAGCATAGGGTAGAAGTCATAGCACAACTGCCAGGTTAATTACTAAGCAATCAATGTGTGTGTGTAACATGTGGGTGTTATGCGCATGTATGTGTGTCTCCAAGACGCTTGCATCCCACTCTGCATGCATTACAGGACTAGGTGTGGACAAATCTACAGAAATGGCTTCTTCTAACCACACGAAGATGCAATTTCCCCCCAATTTATCTTTTCTGGTTTGCCCAACGAGGAAAGTAATAGCTTTCATTTTTGCCTAGCTGCATCCAGGGGTCAGAAAAGCACCACACATCCCTGGCTGGTTTCCTGGCAAGGACGACCAGTCAGTATAGAAGGAAAGAACTATGCTCACCCTTGGCTTTCCTCAGAAAATAACATTTGGCCCCAGTGATCAAGAGAGCAATGATCACTCCGATGACAACCACTGCAATAAGTCCTTTCTTCCATGCGGCAAGAACGACTGAAAAACAAAACAAAAAAAAATTTTTTTTTATATAGGCTCTTCCTCTACCAGGAAGACATAATATCGGGCTTAAACAACAAAAGTCAGACTGATTCTCACAGCTCTTGTAACTGGCAGCTTGCCAAATACCTCTGAGGGGTTCTGCACTCAGAGCTGGTGCAGAAATGATTGTTTCTGCTACAAATAGAGGTCAGCTGTGGTCCTCAGGGAGGGAACAAACCAGCTTTGCTGGGGTAGACTTTTTTTTCTTTCCTTTTTGAAACAGGGTCTCACTCTGTCACCCAGGCTAGAGGCTGATCACAGCTCACTGCAGCCTCAACTTCCTGGGCTTGAGCAATCCTCCCACCTCAGCCTCCTGAGTAGCTGGGACTACAGGAGCACACCACCACACTCGGCTATTTTTTGTTGGTTTGATTTTTTTTTTTTTTTTTTTTTTTTTGAGACGGAGTCTTGCTCTGTCGCCCAGGCTGGAGTGCAGTGGCCGGATCTCAGCTCACTGCAAGCTCCGCCTCCCGGGTTTACGCCATTCTCCTGCCTCAGCCTCCCGAGTAGCTGGGACTACAAGCGCCCACCACCTCGCCCGGCTAGTTTTTTATATTTTTTTAGTAGAGACGGGGTTTCACTGTGTTAGCCAGGATGGTCTCGATCTCCTGACCTTGTGATCCGCCCGTCTCGGCCTCCCAGAGTGCTGGGATTACAGGCTTGAGCCACTGCGCCCGGCCGTTGGTTTGATTTTTGAGGCAGAGTCTTGCTCTGTTGCCCAGGCTGGAGTGCAGTGGGGCAACCTCTGCTTACTGCAACCTCTGCCTCCTGGGTTCAAGTGTTTCTCATGTCTCAGCCTCCCGAGTAGCTGGCATTACAGGTATCAGCCACTGCGCCCAGCCTATTTTTGTACTTTTTGTAGAGACGGGGTTTCACCATGCTGCCCAGGCTGGTCTCCAACTCCGGAGCCCAAGTGGAGTAGACTCCTTTTTGGCGCGTATGTTCAGTCCTCTTCCTCTCCAGGAAACCACCCCCACCCACATAAGTGGGCTCCCCAACCATGTCTGTTCTGCATGACCCAATCCACTTGGCCACAGGTGGTCTGTGGGTAGATGTCTGACTCAAGGTGACTCAATGGTGAGTCTTCCAAGAATTTGTAATTGGAACAATGTGACATTCTTCCAATTCCTTATAATAATCAATTCCTCTTTTTTACTTAATTCTAGTGGGTTTCTGTCACTTGCAACCAAGAGCCTGGAGGACGTTAGTCTCCTAGTCTTCAGTCACAAGAGCTAAACTCCCCCCAACTCCCTCTCACAAGGGGTGTGTTTTCTGGTCTTGCCCTTGGGAGCCCACAGCACAGCTTGCTGTGGAGACCCTGACTCACCTCTGACTGTCAGTATTTTGCTTCTGGGGACACTGGAGGCATGGTTGGCTCTGTTGAAGGCTGTACAGTAATACTCTCCCTCCTGCTCCTTGCTAGCCTTCGGCTTGGTCCAAAATTCCTGGGTGGCATTCAAGGTCGTTTGGTGGAAGGGTTTGCCCTCCTTTTCTCTGTAAAACCTATAGGTGATGGGACCAGATCCTTCATTCACAGCGCATTGCAGCACAATGTCCTCTCCAGACTCCACAACCTTATTTGACAGGATAGAAATCTGGACCTCATCCACTGGGGCTGAAAAAGCAGGAAAAGGATTCACACTGAGCAAAGAAGGGCAGAGGAAGAGGAACATGAGACAGCCACCACTCAACTTTTGTTTTTCTCTCTGAGACAGAGTCCCACTCTTGTCACCCAGGCTGGAGTGCAGTGGCGTAATCTCGGCTTACTGCAACCTCCGCCTCCTGGGTTCAAGCAAATCTCCTGCCTCAGCCTCCCGAATAGCTGGAAAGACAAGTGTGCACCACCAGGCCCGGCTAACTTTTTGGATTTTGTTGTTGCTGTTGTTGTTGTTGTTTTAGAGATGGGGTTTTGCCCTGTTGGCCAGGCTGGTCTTGAACTCCTGACCTCAAGTGATTTGCCCACCTCAGCCTTCCAAAATGCTGGGATTACAGGCATGAGACACCGTGCCAGGCCACAAACAATCTTGACCCACTGCCTTCTCTACCTATCGGCCATTTTTTCTCCTTTTTCTTTTATGCTTTGACACCCTTATTTCCCACTTTCTTGTTACCCCTGAAATCTGACTGCACTCTGGTGTAGTCACGATCTTGTGACACTGCACTCTATCTCAAGTTTTGAAGAAACTGGGAAGGTCACTTGATTCTCCAACCAATGTCCCTGAGTCCTGTGCAGATTAAATTCAGTGGTAGATGCTCTTCCTCCAGGCTTCCAACCTCGGGCTCTCCACAGTTTTGCTGCTGCCCAGATCTTACTGTGGAACTCAGCTTTTTCTGGGCTTCTGGGCTTCCTCATGACTCTGATTCTCTTCCTTTCTTACCTGGCACCCCTTTCTTATTCACTGGTTATTCTTTGTTTTGCCCTGAAGTATGAACTTTTTGCAAAATTCAGTCCTCTGTTTCCCATCCCCATTCTCCTCCTAGGTGATTTCACCTACACGCAGAGCTTCTGTCTCCGAGCCACTGATGCCTAAACCTATGGCTCCAGTCCAGGTTACTTTCCTGAACTCCAAGTCTCCCTTTTCACCTGGGCATTTCGACCTGGAAGCCCAGCCAGCCTCCTTCCCTGCAGGTCCAAGCAGAACTCAGCTACCTCCTGTATCTGCTTTTCCTAGCTCTATCCTCAACTACCAAAATTCAGATCCTAAATTGTGTTTCCAAGTAGACTTTCCTTCTAGTGTGAGAGCAGATGGTCAGCAGATGGTATTGTGACTTATGAGTCACTCTGCTGTGAGTGCAGGCTGTGGTAAGACAATGGAAGAAGCCATGCTCCGGGCCTGAGACACCAGGGGGCTCAAATCCCAGTCCCACCACCCACCAGCTGTCTGCCCTAAGCCTCACCTGCATCATGATAGAACAATGACAATGCTATTACTGGTCTTCTGCGGTTATTGTGAGTTTCCACTGGACCAATTTACTATAGTACTTCACACAGGGTTGGACACATGGTCGGTAAATGTGAGCTACTAATATTGACCCAGTTTAAACCAACAGCTTCACATGGGCTTCTGCATTAGCCTCTAACATGCCATGAGGTCTGAAGTCCCCATGTCTGCTCCCTGACCCAGCCACCAGGTGAATCTTTCCGAGAACTCATTTGCATCCTGTCCTTCCTTCCATCTTTTGGCTTTTCACTGTACGCAGGATAGTTCCCTACTCCTGAGACTGGCACCTGACGCCCTTCACACTTAGGCTCACCCACTTTTTCAACTCATATCCAGTGATTCTCCATTCCCAACGTCCAGCCTTTGTTTCCAGCCATCTGATTTGGCCACAGTCTTTTTTTTTTTTTTGAGATAGAGTCTCACTCTGTCACCCAGGCTGGAGTGCAGTGGCACAATATTGGCTTACTGCAACCTCCACCTCCTGGATTCAAGCGATTCTCCCACCTCAGCCACCTGAGTAGCTGGGACTACAGGCACCCACCTCCATGCTGGGCTAATTTTTGTATTTTTAGTACAGACGGGGTTTCACCATGTTGTCTCAAACTCCTGGGCTCAAGTGATCCACCCGACTCGGCCTCCCAAAGTGCTGGGATTACAGGCACGAGCCACCGCACCTGGCCGCACAGTCTTTTGAAGTGCCCCGCAGAACCTTTGGCTCATATGTCTGCTGGAGATGTTCAGCCATCTTCAGCCTTCTCTGCCCATCCATCCTCAAGCCCTGGCTCCTCGCCCAGCTCTTTCACAATGTTTACCCACTTAAGCTAGATGACGTCTGACACACCCTGAATTACTATCCATCACTGTAGGGATATAGTTCATGTGACAATTAACCAAACATTACCTTTAACATTTTTTCTATGCTTATTTGTATTATGATTCAGATGTTTCTCCATCATTTAATTAGGAGATCTTGTGTTTCTTATTACAGCTTTGAAACAAAGAATATGCCTTCTTTTTTTGTATGCCTCACACCATTAGGTGCTTAGTCTATGTTAATGTTAATTTCTTTTTTTTTTTTTTTTTGAGATGGAGTCTTGCTCTGTTGCCCAGGTTGCAGTGCAGTGGAATGATACCAGCTCACTGCAACCTCTGCCTCCCAGGTTCAAATGATTCTTGTGCCTCAGCCTCCTGAGTAGCTGGGATTACAGGAGCCCACCACCACACCCAGCTAATTTTTTGTATTTTTAGTAGAGACAGGGTTTCACCATGTTGGCCAGGCTGGTCTCGAATTCCTGACCTCAGGTGATCTGCTTGCCTCAGCCTCCCAAAGTGCTGGGATTACAGGTGTGAACTACCTCACCCAGCCTATGGTAATATCAATTGAAAAGGTATGGCTACCATTAGACTATACACGAATAGAAGCAGGAATCCCTCCCTCCTATTCACATCCATCAGCAGCACGTGTAGATAGGCAGTTACTAAACAAGAAGGACGAAGAGGAGGAATCCTTATTAAACTTTTTACAACAGGATGCAAAATATCTAAGACATGTAAGCAATGGCACTCCTGAGGCCTTCTGAAAGGCATGAGATAGAGGCTTAAAGTAAACTGTCCACCCCCAAGACAATGGTATATTTCTCTTGAGTATGATGAGAATCCCAGGCAAATGTTAGCAATTCCCATGAGACCACAGCCTGTAGCTCTCGTTGCTGTGGATTTCACACAAGACAGGGTTGCCCGGCTAGGAGTCACAACAGCAGAGACCTGATCTATAATTTTCAGAACAGTATATCTGAAAAGGAGAAAGTGCTAAGGGAGCCCAAATGCAAAACTTCAGTGCTTTCTGCAGTCAGGACACTTTCACGCTTATCATATTTTAGCAGTTCGTTGAAAGGTTCTGGAAAGAGATTACACTGTCTTCATCAATAGCTCCCAAATATTTTCCAGCCTCCTTTACTGGGCCTTGGTCCTGCTTTGGTGCATATCTAGTGTATGGACTTTGCATAAGCACCCACTACTTCTCTTTCTCTCTCTCTTTTTTTTTTCCAGATGGAGTTTCGCTATTGTTGCCCAGGCTGGAGTGCAACAGCACATCTTGGCTCAGTGCAACTTCTGCTTCCTGGGTTCAAGCAATTCTCATGCCTCAGCCTCCCAAGTAGCTGGGACTACAGGCGCTCGCCACCACGCCCAGCTAATTTTTGTATTTTTAGTAGAGATGGGGTTTCACCATGTTGGCCAGGCTGGTCTTGAACTCCTGGCTTCAATGATTTGCCTGCCTTGGCCTCCCAAACTGCTGGGATTACAGGCGTGAGCCACCGTGCCTGGCCCCCTACTTCTCCTATTTTTCCCACAGTCCCTGGGCATGAACGAAAGCCCCAAGCCCACATGATTTCTTCTTATAGCACAGCAACTTACCTATCACCTTCACCCTCAGAATCTCACTTAACATTTCGGCGTGGGAATGGCAGTTATCCGCAACACACTGGTATTCTACGTCTTCAGTGGGGTTGTCTTTGAATACCGCAGGATCATTTGAGTTCTTGGTACTACTCTCCAAAATTTTACTTGTTTTTAAAAGGTGATAAGAAATAGGTGAAGTTCCACTGATTGATTGGCAACTGACTTCGATGGTCTGTCCTTTTATGACCTCAAACTGGGCGTCATGAGAAATCCTGGGCTGGGAGAGCATTTCTAAAACAAAGGGAGAAACAATCCAAAAGGCACTGAAGGTAAAAGCAAAGCATCCAGCCCAAGAGTTTCTCCTCCAAAGCCTGAGCTTTGCTTTCTGTCCCTGCTGTAATTTCAAATTCCTGCCTGCCTTATTTACCTTTATAGGACACCTATGAGACTGACAGTCTGCGTGTGTGTGTGTGTGTGTGTGTGTGTGTGTGTGTGTGTGTGTTTGAGACAGGGTCTCACTCTGTTACCCAGGCTGGAGTGCAGTGGTGCAATCACAGCTCACTACAACCTCCTGGAATCAAGCAGTTCTCCCACCTTAGCCTCCCAAGTAGCTGGGACTATAGGTGCACACCACACCTAGCTAATTCTTTATTTTTTGTAGAGACAGGGTCTTGAACTCTTGGACTCAAGTGATCCTCCCACATCAGCTGCCCAAAGTGCTGGGATTATAAGTATGAGCCACCACACCTGGCCGAGGATGTGTGTGTGTGTGTGTGTTGAGACGGAGTCTTGCTCTGTCACCCAGGCTGGAGTGCAATGGCGCAATCTCGGCTCACCGCAATCTCTACCTCCTGGGTCCAAGGGATTCTTCTGCCTCAGCCTCCCGAGTAGCTGGGATTACAGGTGCCTGCCACCACACCCTGCTAACTTTTGTATTTTTAGTAGAGAGGGGGTTTTACCATGTTGGCCAGGCTGGTCTCAAACTCCTGACCTCAGGTGATCCACCCACCTTGGCCTCCCAAAGTGTTGGGATTACAGGCATAATCCACCAGATCCAGACAATATATATGTTTTTAAATTCTTCTCAGTCAGTCATGGTGGCTCATGCCTGTAATCCCAGCACTTTGGGAGGCTGAGGTGGGTGGATCACCTGAGGTCAGGAGTTCAAGACCAGCCTGACCAACATGGAGAAACCCCGTCTCTACTGAAAATACAAAACTAGCTGGGCATGGTGGCGCATGCCTGTAATCCTAGCTACTAGGGAGGCTGAGGCAGGATAATCCCTTGAACCCAGGAGGCAGAGGTTTTGCTGAGCCGAGATCATGTCATTGCGCCCAAGCCTAGGCAACAAGAGCAAAACTCTGTCTCAAAAAAAAAAAGAAAGAAAGAAAGAAAGAAAAAAAAATCTCCTTAGTGCTTCAGTCTCTTAACAGATAAGAATTATATTAGGTCATTATTTAGGCGTTAGATTATTTAAACCTTATACAATGAGATTTCCTCCTCCCGGGAACAAAAAATAAAATAAAATGCAATAACACACATTTGTCTCTTGCATTCCTGCCTTTTGAGTTAGGTGGTTAGAGCACTGAAAATAGGCTAAAAATCCTGCTACAGTTGAAGCTATAATAGAATCTTAGCTTGATAAAACACAGTCACAGGTTAAATGAAAGGATCGTGACTGGACAATATAGTGACAGTGACAACTTAACTGGAGTTCTATAATCATCTAGAATCTCACCACCCAAAGTGTGGTCCACAGACCAACAGCATCCACATCACCAAAATGCTAGTTAGAGATACAGAATCTGGCCCCATCTGGGCCTAAAATACTGAATCAGAACCTGTATTTTACCAGGTCTTGCATGCACATTCAGGCCTGAGAAGCCCAGCTCCTGGTGGTCAAACACCTACACTCTGTCCACTGGTAATCTTACCTTTTGGGTTAGCCAGGTTACAGATTGAAAAAATGGAATTTTGATATTCTTGGCTGGGTGTGGTGGCTCACGCCTGTAATCCCAGGATTGTGAGACCAAGGCGGGCAGATCATGAGGTCAGGAGATCGAGACCATCCTAGCTAACATGGTGAAACCCTGTCTCTACTAAAAATACAAAAAAAAAAATTAACCAGGCGTGGTTGCGGGTGCCTGTAGTCCCAGCTAGTCGGGAGGCTGAGGCAGGAGAATCGCGTGAACCCAGGAGGCGGAGCTTGCAGTGAGCCCAGATCGTGCCACTGTACTCCAGCCTGGGCGACAGAGCGAGACTGCATCTCAAAAATAAATAAATAAATAAATAAATAAAATAAGAAAATAAAATACAAAATTAGCCAGATGTGGTGGTGGGCACCTGTAATCCCAGCTACTCGGGAGGCTGAGGCAGGAGAATCGCTTGAACCTAGGAGGCAGAGGTTGCAGTGAGCTGAGATTGTGCCACTGCACTCTAGCCTGGGAGACAAAGTGAGACGCTGTCTCAAAGAAAAAAAAAAAAGTTTGACATTGACTAAGTAGTGTTTCCTTCCTGACTTTTTGGGTGGGTGCTTGTTCCAGGAGGCAGAATCTTGCCAGAATCTTAGCACGTCAGAGGCCACATCATCATCAGTGAATCAGTGCTCTGAGCAGGAATACCTCCTTGTTTCTTTGGCCTTTTGATTTCACCCTTCTCTCCCTCTAGTTCTTACCCTGCCTGAGTCTGCTCAGACCGGATAGGGCGGCAGCTGCAGATAAATTTCCTTTCTCCCATTCAACCCCGGATGCCTTCTGAGTCAGCAATGATATACTCACCACATACGACTATCTGGACTGTGTTGCTTTTCTTGACCACTTTGTCAATACCTGCAGTGCAGATATACGTCCCACTGTCCCACTTTGAGGCTATCTTGGTGAAATCTTGAGTCTGAGACACAATCGTGTCTTCCTTCTGGATGGTGAAATTGGCTGGAGGTGCTCCTGGGATGGAGCAGGACAGGTTCAGTCTTTCACCTTGGTCCAGACGTGTGAAGGAAGGTTCCAGTTCGGGCTTGGAAAATAGTTCTGAAACACAGTGAGTGGGAATGGAGCCAGATGTGTCTGGCCACCACCCTAAAAGCCCCTTCCTGGAGAGGCCCTTGGGTCGGGTGCTCTTAGCAGAACCAACTTCCAACTTCCAGCAAAAAGTTTTCCTTTGCTTCTCATATACCTAATGATCACCCCAATAAGGCATTAGGGTTCATTCTTTGCCTAGGATTCCAATGGCATGTTTTCCTTTCTTGTTAATCCAATTTATTTCAATGATAAGGATTAGAAAAGTTTTGCCACTTGTGGTCAGGTGTGGTGGCTCACACCTGTAATCCCAGCACTTTGGGAGGCAGAGGTGGGTGGATCACCCAAGGTCAGGAGTTGAGACCAGCCTGAGCAACTTGGTGAAACCCCATCTCTAATAAAAATATAAAATTAGCCAGGCATGGTGGTGCCTATAATCCCAGATACTCAGGAGTCTGAAGCAAGAGAATCCTTTGAACCCAGGAGGCAGAGGTTGCAGTGAGCCGAGATGGCTCCACTGCACTCCAGCCTAGGCAACAAGAGTGAAACTCCATTTCAAAAAAAAAAAGAAAAGAAAAGGAAAGGAAAGTTTTGCAGCTTGTAATGCAGCAAATATTGATTCATGAATTCACTCATTTATTTATTCACTCACTTATTTCACCCCACAAGTATTTATTGCAAGTTCTCTCTGTGGTGGGCCCCTTGCTAGAGTAGCAGTGAATAAGAAACAGTCTCTGACTTCAAAGTGCTTACATTTAATGGTTGATTTAGATGCACTGTTTGTGGCAGAGCCCATAGAAAAAACACTGAACTGGCAGGGCGTGGTGGCTCATGCCTGTAATCCCAGCATTTCGGGAGGCTGAGGCGGGCGGATCACAAGGTCAGGAGATCAAGAGGAGCCTGGCCAACGTGGTGAAACCCTGTCTCTACTAAAAACACAAAAAGTATCTAGGTGTGGTGGCAGGGGCCTATAATCCCAGCTACTCAGGAGGCTGAGGCAGGAGAATCGCTTGAACCCGGGAGGTGGAGGTTGCAGTGAGCCAAGATTGCGCCACCTCACTCCAGCCTGGGCAACAAGAACAAAACTCAGTCTCAAAAAAAAAGAAAAGAAAAAACACTGAACTTAGCCTTGGGGAATCAGGGAAAGGCCTCTTGGAGAAAGTTATCCAGGGAAAGTGTCTGAGACAGAATGTCTCAGTCCATCTGGGCTTCTATCACAAAATGCTGTAGACGGGTCTATTTATGTCTATGAATTCTTCACAGGTAAAACCGAATCTTAGGTAGCTCTTTATCCCCAGTAAGTTGCCCAGCATACAGAAAGTGCTCAATATGTGTTGAACTTGTACTTTTCTTTAATGAGATAATATAAATTGTATCAGCAAAAAAATATCATGAGTCATCAAAATGTAAGTCATGACCAATATTTACTAAATTGCTAACACACACTATAGACCAGCAGGATCCAATGTATATGCCAATATCCCAGTTGGGTAGTTGGCAGCCTACTTATGATGCTGGGGACTGTTGCTGACACTGCACACTCAGTGCTTGACACATAGGAGGCTTTTAGTAAATAAGAGAACAAATGAATGAATGAACGTATGAACGCAGACACACGAGAACACCTTCACCGTGCAATCAAGAAGTGCTGACTCTCTCTATCCCCTGAAACATTGTCATCCAACACTCATTCCTTCATCCAACAAATATGTATTGACTTCCTACTGTGTGCCAGGCACTGTTCTAGGTGTTAAGGATATAGCACTGAACAAAATAATGTTCCTGCTCTCAGCGGCTTACATTCTAGTGACTGCATACACATAATAAACAAGAAAGGTAGAGTATATTTTGGAAAACATATACTCTACCCTTTTGGAAAAAAAGAAAAGAAAATATATATAAACCCATCATACAGTGTTCAACAAAGGGTAATTGTTATTTCTTTCTTTTTTTTGAGACAGAGTCTCACTCTGTGGCCCAGGCTGGAGTACAGTGGCATGATCTCAGCTCACAGCAGCCTCTGCCTCCCAGGTTCAAGAGATTCTTGTGCCTCAGCCTACCGAGTAGGTGAGATTACAGGCATGCTGCCATGCCCAGCTAATTTTTGTATTTTTAGTAGAGATGGGGTTTTACCATATTGGCCAGGCTGGTCTCAAACTCCTAGCCTCAAGTGATCTGCCCACCTTGGCCTCTCAAGTCCTGGGATTACAGACGTGAGCCACCATGCCCAACCATGTTATCATTATTTTTGAATTTACTAACACTTTCTCATTTGTGGCCCTGACATAGGACCCATGTCTGGGATCTAGCATAGTGCTTGTCACAGGGGATGGAGAAATATGACAGAGTAAAGAAAACAGTAACCAGTATTCATAGAGTCTCACTCTGTACAAGTCTCTCCACTCATGCTTATAGCATAGTTATCTCATTATAGCAGTCCTAAAAGGTGAGTGTGGTCATCATCACATCTCACAGAGCTGCGGCACGTTCAATAACTCACCCAAGGTCACAGAAGCAGTGAGCGGCAGGGTTGAGTTTTGGTGCCGGAGCCTGTACCCTCAACAAGCACAGTAGACTGTTAACTTGCTCTGCACTGGCTTCTTCCCACGAACACCAAAGCCCCACCTGAGCACATCCATTCAGATAAGCAGGAGCAGGAAATGTATCAGCTCTCTTTGGCCACGCTGGATTGCAGCATATTGGCTCCTTGAGCCCACCATATGCCAACACCCTCCCACAGCAGCAGCCCTACCTGTTATGTTGACGATGATGCTGCTGACCTTGGATATGCGGCTGGACTCCACTTTGCACGTGTAGTTGCCATTGTGCTCCACCATGGCCATGACTGAGTACACAGCCTCGTTGCCGTGTCTGCTGTGGGCCACAATCACCTTGTCCTTCTGAATTATGATTTCTGGAAACTCCTGGGCCAGGTGAGTCACTTGAATGGTGCACTTAATGTGGAGTTGAGCTCCTTCTGTGATCATTCCAGTGGGGCTGATGTGGAACTTGGGTGTAGAGAAGGATTCTGCAAGAGAGGAAGGCAACCTGGTTGGACTCAGGTGCAAACCTGCGCAAGAGGAACCTCATCTGCTCTTTTTGCTGCTTCCCCTTTTCCAACTTCTATTGTTCCTAACTAACTTTAAAAATTCAACATTTCTTCTCTAAAACTTTTGCCTGGGCTGCTCTCATACCCCCTCCCTTCTAACTCACTCTTGCATCTTCAGGCTTCTTCACTGCAATTCTCTGGCTTTCTGAAGCTTCCCAAAGGCCAAACACCTTCTCTAGATCTCGCCTGCAGAACCTTGTTCGGACGACTTCAGAAATAACCACTGTATTTAGAAATGATCTTCCTCCTGCCCACTACGAATTTTCTAGGCTCTTGTCAGCACTTCATGGAAGCTTGGTATTTCAGCAGGAAGATACTATAGCTTAAAAAAGTTCAGCTATGTGAAATGGGCTGCTTCATGGAAATGCATATTTAAATAATCGCATGCCTCCAAAAAAGTGGCTTCTAGTCTTTTCTATTTCATTTTTTAAAATCCTGGCCATCACTCACTAAACTGATTTCATGACTCACACAGTTGAAAAACAATTTTGCCTGGGCGTGGGGTCTTATGCCTGTAATCCTAACACTTAGAAAGCCCAGGAGTTCTAGAACAGCCTCTGGGCAACATAGTGAGACCTTATCTCTATTAAAAAAGAAAAATAATTTTAATCAAGTATAGGTCAGATACCAACCAGGGCATAGGATCTTCAGGGAAGTAGGGATAGGTCCTAGGCTTTCGTTTCCACTTACAACAAAAAAACAAGCCCAGGGCATAAACTGGAATATATACACAGATTCCAACTGTGTAAAATATAGAGTAGGGATATTTAAAAAATGCTAATAGTGAATTTAGAGTAATCTAATACTTTAATATTCATTAGTGATTTTTAACATTCCAAAGTCAATTCATAATAAGAAGTTATCATAAAATAATAGCACATGACTTCTCAAGTAAAAGTAAAAAAGGGGAAGGCATCCTTTACATGTTTTAGGACTCTCAAATTTTAGGTCTTCTGGGGAACCTTAATAATAGCTGAAGGGTGTTTTTCTTTCACCCAAATCAACTCCAGATGCACCAGATATTTAAATGCAGGGGAACAAGAAGTGAAACCACAGCACAGGAAAAGAAAACATAGATGCGTTTTTTTCCTTTAATAATCTTGACATGTGAAGAATGTATGTCAAGACTTTTAAGTATGAATCACAAAACTGAAGCGCCATAAAGAAACAAAACAGGTAAATTTGACTAACTGAAGATTAGAAACTTCAGCATGGAAAACTTATCATAAAACTAAAAGAAAAATGACAAACTAGAGAAAATATTTACATAATATCACTGACAAAATAACTAATTAATTTATAAAAGACTCAGCTGGGGGCGGTGGCTCACGCCTGCAACTTCAGCACTTTGGGAGGCTGAGGCAGGAGAATTGCCTGAGCTAAGGAGTTTAAGACCAGCCTAGGAAACATGGTGAGACCCTCCATCTCAAAAAAACATATTATAAAATATTTTTAAAAATAAAATAAAGGGGGCAGGCACGGTGGTTCACACCTGTAATCCCAGCACTTTGAGAGGCCGAGGTGGGTGGATTACGAGGTCAGGCGTTTAAGACCAGCCTGGCCAAGATGGTGAAACTCTGTCTCTACTAAAAATACAAAAATTAGCTGGGCATGGTGGCAGCCCCCTGTAATCCCACATACTCGGGAGGCTGAGGCAGGAGAATCACTTGAACCTGGTGGGCAGACGTTGCAGTGAGTTGAGATCGTGCCACTGCACCCCAGCCTGGGCGACAGAGTGAGACTCCATCTCAAAAAAATAAATAAATAAATAAAAATAAAAATAAAATAAAGGGCTTGAACAAATCCAATCAGGAACAATAAAAATGACTTTAGTCAAATTTACCTATCCTGTTTCTTTATGGCACTGGAGTTTTGTGATTCACAATAAAAATGACAAAGCATATATGAATAGTCAATTTACGGGAAAAAAATGTAACAGATGAATAAACAAACTCAACCTCACTAAAAACTAAAGAAATACAAACCACCACAACAATGATATATATCACTATACCTCAACTAGATTGTCAAAAATAATAAAACATTGAAATACTCTGTTGGGACCAGGCGCAGTGGCTCATGCCTGCAATCCTAGCACTTTGGGAGGCCGAGATGGGAGGATCACTTGAGACCAGGAATTCGAGAACAGCCTGGTCAACATAGCAAGACCCTAATCTCTATTTAGAAAAAAAGAAAGAAAAAAGAGAGATAGAGAGAGAGAGAGAAAGAGAGAGAGAGGGAAGGAAGGAAGGAAGGAAGGAAGGAAGGAAGGAAGGAAGGAAGGGAAGGAAGGAAAAGACTCTGTTGGTAAGGATGTGGGAAAATAAACACTAGCATCACTTCTGATGAAAATGTTCAGGCATCTTGAAGAGCACTTTGGCAATATTGAGCCAGGCACAGTTGGCCAAACCTTTTATAAATTAAAGGAATTAGCTCTTTGTCAAAGGTGCTATGCAAATACTTTCTCCAGTTTGTCATTTGTCTTTTTATTTTATGATAAGGTTTTCCTGCTGAAGTTTTTGTTGTTGCTGTTGTTTTGAAATGGAGTCTCACTCAATCACCCAGGCTGGAGTACAGTGACACGGTGGCTCACTGCAACCTCCACCTCCCAGGAGGTGATCCTCTTGCCTCAGCCTCCAGAGTAGCTGGGACTACAGGTGCCCACCACCACACTTGGCTAATTTTTGTATTTTTAGTAGAGACAGGGTTTCACCATGCTGTCCAGGCTGGTCTCAAACTCCTGACTTCAGGTGATCCACCTGCCTCGGCCTCCCAAAATGCTGGGATTACAGACGTGAGCCACCATGCCTGGCCTCATGCTGAAGTTTTTAACTGAAAATGCACAGACCAGCTGTGGTGGTTCATGCCTGTAATCTCAGCACTTTGGGAGGCTAAGGCAGGCAGATCACCTGAGGTTGGGAGTTCGAGACCAGCCTGACCAACATGGAGAAACCCCGTCTCTACTAAAAATACAAAAATTAGTCAGGCGTGGTGGTGCACACCTGTAATCCCAGCTTCTCTGGAGGCTGAGGCATAAGAATTGCTTGAATCCAGGAGGCAGAGGCTGCACTGAGCCAAGATCACGTCACTGCACTCCAGCCTGGGCGACAGAGCGAGACTCTGTCTCAAAAAAAACAAAAAACACACACAAAAAACCAAACCAACCAAACAAAAAGCATCATATATATTAAGAGTAAAGTGTTGTTGGCGAAACTCTCGTTTGAAAAATTACATGCAATTTAATTGTATCACAGTCAAAAAAGCTTGAAAAATAACTGGCTCAAAATGATTAAGAACAGGTCTTAAGTCCTGAGAACAACAGCCCAGTCAGAAGGCCCAACCTCTTTCCAGTTCTGGGTTCTTTCTCCCCATGCCAAACCAGAAACCACAAGAACGATGAGAAAGGGAGCAGGACTCTGACCCCTTACGGTGACCAGTTCACTCTTGGTAGATTCTGAGGTCTGCACATGGATCCCAGCAATGATCCTAGCTTGACATCGGAAGGATAAAACGCGGTCCTGTTCCTCAATGGGGAATTCCAGCATCACAAAATTCTGGTCCCGAGAAGTTTTCTCTCTTTTTTGCTTGGCCATTTTTTTATTTAGTTCAAGTTTTTCAATTGTGAAGTGTATTGGGGCCTTTTCCTCTGGGACGGAACAGTTGACCCTCACGACCCCACCTTGGATAGCCTCTTTCTTGTCCAGTGTCACCCTGGGACTGGGCACTCCTATGGGGAAAGAGAAAGTCTGTCAGTATCAGCCTGATTGAGAGACACAAGCCTCCCTCCGCTGAGTGACTGTAGTTGACCCATGAGAGGACTCTTTTTTGTTCTCTGAATACCCAGTGCGACCTACCAGGTAATAACTGAACAGGTATGTACCCAGCACAGTACCAGGTAATTTGAAAAATATAAAATCTGGAGGCTGAGGTGGGTGGATCTCTTGAGCCCAGGAGTTTGAGACCAGCCTGGGCAACACAGTGAAATGCCATATCTACAAAAAATTTAAAAATTAGCCAGTAGTAGTTAGTGGTGCGCACTGGTAGTCCCAGCTACTTGGGAGGTGGGAGAATTGCTTCAGTCCAGGAGGTTGAGGTGGCAGTGAGCAGTGAGCCCACCACTGCACTCCAGCCTGGGCAACAGAGACCCTGTCTCAAAAAAGAAAAGAAAAGAAAAGAAAAAATATAAAATATGCTCAATGGGAGTTAAGCTATGAGGAAGCAAAGGCATAAGAATGAGACAATGGACTCTGGGGACTCAGGGGAAAGAGTGGGAGTGGGGCGAGGGATGAAAGACTACACACTGGGTACAGTGTACACTGCTCAGGTGATGGGTGCACCAAAATCACAGAAATCACCACTAAGGCCACGCAAGGTGGCTCACATCTGTAATCCCAACACTTTCGGAGCTGAGGCAGGGGGATCACCTGAGGTCAGGAGTTCGAGACCAGCCTGGCCAACATGGTGAAACCCTGTCTCTACTAAAAGTACAAAAATTAGCCGGGCATGGTGGCAGGCATCTGTAATCCCAGCTACTTGGGAGGCTGAGGCAGGAGAACTGCTTGAACCCCGAAGGCAGAGGTTGCAGTGAGCTGAGATCACGCCACTGCACTCCAGCCTGGGCAACAGAGTAAGACTCTGTCTCAAAAAAAATAAAATTAAATTAATTTAAAAAATTAATTTAAAAAATAATATATGGTCAAGATGTAGTTGGTGTTTTCTTTCAATGGTTTATAATCCCATTGGGAAGAGGACACAATCGGATTCCCAACAGATGATGCTTAGAGGGGAAAGGTAGTCAGTATTTGTCAGTGTCACTGTGATTGTTGTTACCCTTTATTGAACACAGCCACAGGCTAGGACTGACTTTAATTTATTCCATGAACACTGACTGAATGCCTACTATGAGCCAGATTCATTGTTCAAGATATAAAAATAAACCAACCACCATCTCTGTCTTTACAATTTCACTATCTAGAAGAGCAGACAGATGTGTAAGAAAGGATGGCAATACTGAGTGAAATAGGAAATTTGTGGACTGGGCATGGTGGCTCGCGCCTGTAATCCCAACACTCTGGGAGGCCAAGGTGGGTAAATCACTTGAAGTCAGGAGTTCGAGACCAGCCTGGCCAACATGGTAAAATCCCGTCTTTACTAAAAATACAAAAAATTATCCATGCACAGTGGCACATGCTTGAAATCCAAGTTTCTTGGGAGGCTCAGACAGGAGAATTGCTTGAACCCAGGAGGTGAAGGTTGCAGTGAGCCAAGGTTGCACCATCGCACTTTAGCCTGGGCGACGGAGGAAGACTCTGTCTCAAAATAAATAAATAAATTTCCATTTATTAGGAACTCACTAGGTGCTGGAAATTTTGCTAAGCACTCTACCCACATGACAGCTTTTAACCCTCTCAATAATTGCCTGAACTGGGTCTTGTTATCTTCCTTTTACTGGTGAGGATTTTGAAGTTTAGAGCTGTTAAGGGACTTCCCCAGATTGTAACCCAGGCAGAGAGACTGCTGAATGCAGTGTCTTAACACACCGCTGTGGCCTTTAGACACACAAATACCATTGAATGTAGAGAGAGCATCAGAGCTGTAATGACTGGCACCCTTGGGTAGATCAATTTTGTTTTGAAAAGAGAAGACATCATTGAGTTGAGTCTTTTTTTTGAGACGGAGTCTCGTTCTATCGCCCAGGCTGGAGTGTAGTGGTGCGATCTCGGCTCACTGCAAGCCCTGCCTCCCGGGTTCACACCATTCTCCTGCCTCAGCCTCCTGACTAGTTGGGACTACAGGTGCCCGCCACCACGCCTGGCTAAGTTTTTGCATTTTTAGTAGAGACAGGGTTTCACTGGGTTAGCCAGGATGGTCTCGATCTCCTGACCTCGTGATTCACCTGCCTCAGCCTCCCAAAGTGCTGGGATTACAAGCGTGAGCCACTGCTCCTGGCCTGAGTTGAGTCTTGAGGAAGAAATCATAATTTATGAGATGAGATGAAGAAGCACTTTGGGAGGCCAGAGTAAGTGGATCACTTGAGGTCAGGAGTTCGAGACCAGCCTGACCAACATAGTGAAACCCCGTCTCTACTAAAAATACAAAATTAGGCAGGCGTGGTGGCACACACCTGTAATCCCAACTACTTGGGAGACTGAGGCAGGAGAATCGCTTGAACCTGGGAGGTGGAGGTTGCAGTGAGCGGAGATAACGCCACTGCACTCCAGCCTGGGCGACAGAGTGAGACTCCATCTCAAAAAAGAAAGAAAGAAAAAAAAAAAAAAAAAAAGCCTGGCCTATTGGAAATATATCTAGTGCTTACATTTTCAGGTAAGGAAAATGCCAGGCAGATGAATGAGAGGGTGATGGGTGGAGAGTTAAGTCCAGCGTCACTATTCATTCACAGCTGTTATTCATGCCACTGTGTTATGCTCCATCTGCTTGCCTGTGCTTAGTTCCAAGGACTCACCTCTCACCAACACCTGGTACTCTGATGTGGTTTTCTCTTTGTTGTTCACAATCACAGTACATTTGTACGTCCCTGAGTCATAGACCCGGGCTTCAGGAATAAAATAACTCTCTGTGCTATTCATGGAGGAGATGTTGTAAAACAGCACGTCATCCTTATAGAACAGCATCTGGTGCTGAGGCTTGACATGAGAGGTGGTGCTGACATCCGCGCAGCACTGCAGGGTCAGGTTCTTCCCATTTTGCACTGTCCAGTCTGGCAGGCTCTTCATGTCGACACTGTTGATTGTGAAAGCTAAATGCAAAGGGAAGGAAGGCAGACATACCTGTTATCTCAGAAACATCATCCTGGTGACCTTCACCACATCAGATGTGATCTTATCCCATCCTATGCAGTATTGAGTCCAGAGGTCCTACATGCCAACAGGGCCAGGCTGATAGTAACAGTGCATAGTGGCTCAAGTAGGAGGCAGTTGGTACTAAGCTGCAACTTTTCCCACCAAGGCAAAGGAGCAGAGTATGATAAAGATGTAGAGCTAGGCATGGTGGCTCACGCCTATAATCCCAGCACTTTGGGAGGCGTGGGCAGATCACCTGAGGTTAGCAGTTCGAGACCAGCCTGGCCAACATCGTGAAACCCCCTCTCTACTAAAAAATACAAAAATTAGCCAGGTGTGGTGGTGCATGCCTGTAAACCCAGCTACTTGAGAGGCTGAGGTACAAGAATCACTTGAACCTGGGAGGTGGGGGTTGCAGTGAGGCGAGATTGCACCACTGCACTCCAGCCTGGGCGACAGAGTGAGACTCTGTCTCAAAAAAAAAAAAAAGATGTAGGTATCCTGTGAGCTGCCACATCTTGACCCCTGGAGGGAGCATAGGATTCAAGCAGTCAAGTGTTCAAGTCCTGGCTTATCATGTACTGTGTGACCCTGGGCAGCTAACTTCTCTGAGCTCAGTTTCCTTACCTGTTGGATGGGGTAGTCATATCTCACTAGGTCTTTGCAGGAAACATACAGGAGAGCAGCCAGAACATCTCCTGTACAGTGCCCGATATACATTAAGTGCTTAATAAATTACCGCTACCTCCATTCCAAAACCAGATGGTCATACCCAGGCCCTCCTTCTCCACCCAGGCCTTACCGAATTAGCACAGTCCCAGCTGGCATTTTCTATCTGATGGGCTCTGAGGTTTCACCAGATGGTGAGGACTTGAAACCAGTTTTTAGGCTGCTACTTGCATTTTCAGCCTCACCTGCTACCAAGAAACAAAGACTACAGATTCCCCTCTGCCCACGACAGGAATCTCCAGTTAAAACCCAAAACAGTTACAACGCTCAACCAGCTATCCAATCTCTGCCAGGAACTAGGCTCTGGGTCAACTGGCCAATAGTGTCATTTCTGGCCGATGTCCCCAGAACACAATTGGCTTATATCCAGCAACCATAGGCTGTCAATAGAATTCAGCTAACTACGGATCACATGTTGAGGCCCATTCACAGTAGCAGGCTGACAGAAGGGTGGATTGCTTAAAACTGGGTGCTCTCTAGCTATTGCTGTGTTTTTGTCAGTTGGTTGGTTGTGAGCCACTGCCCTGAAAATTTTCCAGGCTAGAAGATCCTGAACCATGCCCATGGGTCGGGACTTGTATCCAAACTTCAGACCAGACCAGGGTGGCCTGCTTTTCGAAGATCCTCTTGGCAATGCCTATAGGTGCTTTTGCAGCCCACCTGTGGTCCTAGTTATACCCCTTGACATATCTCAAAGCACTCACTATCTTCCCTGTGGTTCTCTTTTCCAAGCACAAGAATCCGGGTTTAATCAGCACCATAAAATATTCACTCTCCAAATTCCTGTCAGAAAACAACTTCAAACATCTCATGTTCTATACATGGCTAAAAAAATACGGATGAAGCTAGATGCAGTGGCTCATGCCTGTAATCCCAGCATTTTGGGAGGCTGAGGCAGGAGGATTGCTTGAGCCCAGAAGTTTGAGACCAGCCTAGGTAACATGGCAAAACCCTAACTCTACAAAAATACAAAAAAAAAATCAGCCAGGCATAGTGGCATGCGTCTGTAGTCCCAGCTACTCAGGAGGCTGAGGTGGGAGGATCACCTGAGCCTGGGAGGTCGAGGCTGAAGTGAGCCATGATCACGGCAGGGCACTCCAGCCTAGGTGACAGAGTTAGATTCTGCCTCAAAAAAAAAAAAAAAGAAAAGAAAAAAGAAAAAGAAAAGAGGCTGGGCACAGTGGCTCACAGCTGTATTCCCAGCACTTTGAGAGGCCAAGGTGGGTGAGTCACCTGAGGTCAGGAGTTTGAGACCAGCCTGACTAACATGATGAAACCCTGTCTCTACTAAAAGTACGAAATTAGCCAGGTGTGGTGGCACATGCCTGTAATCCCAACTACTTAGTAGGCTGAGGCAGGAGAATCGCTTGAGCCTGGGAGGCAGAGGCTGCAGTGAGCTGAGATTGCGCCACTGCATTCCAGCCTGGGCAACAAGAGCGAAACTCCGTCTAAAAAAAAACTAAAATAAATAAATAAATAAATAAATAAATAAATAAAAAGTAACTGATCTGTAGGGGATTTGGGAAAAAATGTACTGAAAGCCCATGACCATAAAACCAGGTGTTTTTCCCAAATCCCTACATGTCCCCCCAGAAATTTCTACATGCCCATTCTCAAGGAAGCTATCCATCCAGCATCTGGACCTGGGATGGAAAGTGACTATGTCTGGTATGCTTTGTTAGTCCCCCATCTATCTCCATGAAGTGTGAATAATGCAATCATGGAATTTAAAATTTTTTATTTAAATTTGTGAGTGAATGGAGCAGTCAAATGTTTAAAACTCTCAAAGACAGATGATATGATATGTAAAAACCTCAAAGAGTCTATAGAAAAATTATTTGAAATAAATGTGAGTTTAGAAAGGTGGCTGGATAAGGCCGGGAATGGCAGCTCACACCTGTAATCCTGGCATTTTGGGAGGCCAGGAGTTCGAGACCAGCCTGGCTAACATGGTGAAACCCCATCTCTACCAAAAATACAAAAATTAGCTAGACATGGTGGCATGCACCCATAATCCCAGCTACTTGGGAGGCTGAGACAGGAGAATCACTTGAACCTGGGAGGCAGAGGTTGCAGTGAGCTGAGATCACAACACTCCACTGGGTGACAGAACAATACTCTGTCTGCAAAAACACAAACAAACAAACAAACAAGCAAAGGTGGCTGGATATAAGATTCATATTTTACAAGTCAGCATAGTGGTCATCTCTGGAGGGAGAGACTATGGGTAGGGAGAAGCACAGATGCAAGCTATTAAGAAATGGTCTTTTGGGATGTTGGTCTGGGATGTTGATGAGATGTTGTCCCTAATTTCACAAAGTGTTCCAACAGCACCAGGAAACACTGTGTTTATGGTGAACAACTGATTTATTTCTATCTTGTGGATTCTGAGAATGTTCTAATGGACCTTGTTCCCCTTTTTGCTTTGATTGCTAACACACAGCCAAAATTTCACCTCTGCTTCTAGCAGTCTTTGGGATGTGTTTTGTGCTAAACGGGCCATGGCTTTATTTCCCTGCCTTTATTTTTCTCTCATCCTGATTTCCTCATTAATTGTATCTTGTTAAACAACAATACATAATTTTTATAAGTGGTCCCAAGTCGTTTTTTTGGAATAAGAAAAAAGTTAGCTAGCTGGCCAGAGATACTGGCAAAACCTATCCTTTCCCTCTCTTTTAACAAAGTTAGGCCTTTTTTGGGTAATTGAAATTTAATCTGCAATTTTAAAATAAGTACCACAGTTTGTGTCTGCTGCTATATTCTGAGCAATTAATTTAACAACAACAACAACAAAAATGGCGTCTGATCAGTCCATGAGGTAAAACAAGGTGATGGTTTAAATTCAAGTCATTTCCCCCAGCGTTACTCTTTGGAACTCTCTTTTTTGTCTTTATGTGCAACTTACAAGCTCCTGATTTAAGGAGCCTGCTGGATGGGCTCTGGACACAAAATTTTCTTTGGACCAGCCGGGCACAGTGGCTTATGCCTGTAATCCCAGCACTTTGGGAGGCTGAGGCAGGTGGATCACTTGAGGTCAGGAGTTCAAGACCAGCCTGGCCAACATGGCGAAACCCTGTCTCTACTGAAAATACAAAATTAGCTGGGTGTGGTGGTAGACGCCTGTAATCCCAGCTACTTGGGAGGCTGAGGCAGGAGAACTGCTTGAACCCAGGAGGCAGAGGTTGCAGTGAGTCAAGGTCATGCCATTGCACTCCAGCCTGGGCAACAAGAGCAAAACTCCATGTTAAAAAAATTTTTTTTTCTTTGGACCATATTAATTTCTCTGTACCCCTCAATTAATATAGTTCTCTCCCATCCAATCTCTTCCCTCTCAGAGACAGTTAGGTCTCCTTCCATGACCTCTTCAGTACTTCCTCCTTCATTTTAAGCTATGCTGTGTATTCCAGTGACTCAAACAGGAGAGCAGAAATCAAGTGCATGGAGCCAGACCTGGGCCAAATCTCATCTCTGCTACCAACAAAGCTGTGTGACCTTTGGCAAGTCCCTAAATTCCTCTGAGCCTCAGTTTGCTTATCCATACAATAGGCACAAGGAATGCAAGTATAAATTAGAACCTGAGTTTAAGTACTTAGAGTTCCTGGCACCTATGAAGTGCTTGAGAAATGTTAGATAGATTCTTCCAGTTTCAGAAATAAAGTCAACACTTTTTTATTTTTTAATTTTAATTTTTTAGAGATGGGGTCTTATTATGTTGTCCAGGCTGTTCTTAAACTCCTGGCCTCAAGCAATCATCCTGCCTCAGCCTCCCCAAGTGCTGGTATTACAGGCATGAGCCGAAAATCAACTATTCAGACCTTTAAAGCTGTGTCTCCACTCCATGTTTCTAGGGCTTTTTTTTTTTTTTTTTCCCCCAAATAAAAACCATATTTAAGGCTGGGCGTGGTGGCTCATGCCTGTAATCCCAGAATTTTGGGAGGCTGAGATGGGCAGATCACTTGAGGTCAGGAGTTCAAGACCAGCCTCCTGGCTAACATGATAAAACCCCATCTCTACTAAAGATACAAAAACTAGCCAGGCGTGGTGGCAGGTGCCTGTAATCCCAGCTACTCGGGAGGCTGGGGCAGGAGAATCACTTGAACCTGGGAGGCGGAGATTGCAGTGAGCTGAGATCGCGCCACTGCACTCCAGCCTGGGCGACAAAGCTAGACTCCATCTCAAAAAAATAAATAAAACAAAAACCATATTTAACATTTTCAGGTTAATTTATAGTGACTTATCCAGCCTCCCAGTTTTGCACACTCCACTGAGTGCTCTCCACACGAGTCATTCATCTGCTCTCCTGTTTACTGAACCAGCTCCCATCCCTGGCTGGTCATGCCCTAGACCAGCAGACAGTGCTGGATACAGAAGGGAGTCAGACACGCCAGGTTCAAACCCCTGATCCCACAGTCCTTAGCTGGGTGATCTTGGTAGTTATCTAACCTCTCTGGGCCACCATGTCTCCACCTACAAAATAAGAACACGAATACCTGCCTTCTCCAGTATCTTTAACCTAAACAGTGACTGCACCCAAGTGACTGAGGGCACAGAAGGGGCCGTGTATATACTGCCCAGTGCCTGGCCCCTGGTTGACATTCTCTGCCTTCTTCCTTAGCACCACTCATAGCAAACATTTAAGGGGGTTTTTCTATGCCAAGCACTGTCCCCCACACTGGGGGTTCAGAGAACAGTGAGGCTGGCAGTCTGCCCTTGGGGAGCTCGGTCTGCACTCCACAACTCTTCCTACTCTGGGCCATCCAGCCTCAGCACAATCCTTGCCTGAGCCTCCTACTGACCAGTCCTAGTTCATTTGATTTTTATAAAAGCCCTCCCTTTTTAAAAAACAATTTTAAAGCAAATTTGACTAAAGCACCAAGCAGTGGTTTTTTTAGTGGGGCTGGTACCCACTAGCACAGGGCACTTCCACCATCTTGCTTTTATAAGCAACTCTAACACACATCATCTGCTCAAAGAAACAAACTCAGGTGGGCGCGGCGGCTCACACCTGTAATCCCAGCTCTTCGGGAGGCCTAGGCGGGTGGATCACCTGAGGTCAAGAGTTTGAGACCCACTGGCCAACATGGTGAAACCTCACCTCTACTAAAAATACAAAAATTAGCCGGGCATGGTAGCGGGCACCTGTAATCCCAGCTACTCAGGAGGCTGAGGCAGGAGAATCACTTGAACCCAGGAGGTGGAGGTTGCAGTGAGCCAAGATTGCGCCACTGCACTCCAGCCTGGGCAATAGAGCAAAAACTCCATCTCAAAAAATAAATTAATTAACAATAAACGAACTCAATGTATGCACTGACAGGAACACCACATTCCTATGGCTAGCTTGAACAGAAAAGGGAGAAGAGAGGGCAGGATGGAAAAAGGAAAAGCATTTTATAAAATCTATCAAGATATGAGTCTCAGCCCTTCATCTTAACGCAAATATCACTGACAAAACAACAAAACAGTGGCCTAGTTTTTACTGCCACAACAACCACTACCTCCCTTGCTATAGCTGCTCTTCAAGATGCCCCCACAATGATCCTTGCCCTCTGCTCATCACACTTACACGTGGTCGCCTCCCACATTAACATCAACCAACAAAATACTCCATCAGGTAATAAAAGACAATGCAGTTTTTATCCTGGCCACTCTCTTCTCCTGTCTGGGATCCCTCATTCTGGGCAAAGCCAGCAGTCATGTCATGAGTAGCCCTGTGGACGGCCCCCAGGATGAGGAACTAAGGTCTCCAGCCCACAGCCACAGGAGTGAGCTCGGAAGCAGATTCTCCAGACTCAGTCAAGCCTTCAGATAAACCGCAACCCTGACCAACAATTTATTTGCGCGATCTAATGAGACCCGGTGCCAGCCAGCACCACCCAACTCAGCCATCCCTGCATTCCTGACCCTCAGAAACTTTGGGATAATAAATCTGTGTTATCTTAGGCCAGTAAGTTTTAGGTAAATTGCTAAGCAGCAGTAAGTAACAAATATGCCATGCAACCAAACTTCAAAAGTCTCTACTTGATTCTTGTTTTGATAATCTGGAAAACATTATCTTCTTTTTAAATAAACCAGCCAAGCCCAGGCAAACTGAATTACTGCCTGGAGGTCTCACTATTTACACAGTGACTGTTCACAACCCGGGGGACATGGGCCCTGGGAGGTGCATGGGTGGGTGTTAGGAGGCTCATCAACTACCTCCAATTGTGTGCAAATGTGTGCTTTTTCTGGAGAGAGGGCCCACAGATTTCCTTACAGAACCCAAAAAGGTTTAGGACTAATGTGACGAAGGGTGGGGCTGTGGGACAGCCTAAAGAGGTCAGATCTTTTCAACCTGGAGAGATGAAGGTTGACGGAGAAGGATCCAAAGTTGTAAAGTCACCACGGAACAGCCAGTGACCACAGTGCCAAACCCCAAAATGCTAAAACAGTGGGACCTTGACCTCAAGGCCACTCATCAATGGATGGTGGAGCTCCCTGGAAACATGCGGCACCATGAGTCGGCCAGCCACCTGGCCCTCAACCTGGAAATGACTCAGAGAGAAAGTGGAGGGTGCAGGAGAAGGAGGGGCTGCCCACTCTCATCAGGAAAATTACTGGGAGCCATGAAGCACAGAGCCCCTGATGAACTTCTGTGCTCATCAGAGAGCACGCTGGGCCATCTTCCTACCTGAATCTCAAGCATCTCCAAGTTCAGTTCAAGTTCCCATCAATGAGACATGTGTCGAGCACCTGTGCCAGGTGCTGGGCTGACAGAGTAAATAAGAAATCATCCTTGCTGTCCCAAAGAGCGAAGGTTGGCGGGGCCCACATAGCTGGACTCCAGTGATATCAGTAAGCACCAAGAGGAAGGGCTGCCTAGGAGAGGTCAAGGAGTCTGAAGGAAGTGACCACTGAACGGAACCTGCCAGGCCAAGGACAGGCAGTGGGGTGCTCCAGGTAGGAGAACAGCGTGTACCAGGACACAGGGGTGTGAGAAATCAGTGCATTCTGGGCATGGCCCATTACAGAAACCAGAGTGTGGGGCTAGAGAGGCCAGGTGGCTGGGTCTGTGGTGCCAGAATGGAGGGCCAGCCTGCTGTGCTGACAAGCTGGGCCCTGTCCTGAAGGTGTCAGGAGGGGTGCGACAGCACCCGAGGCCAGTAAACAACCTGGAAGTGGTCCAGGTGAAAGCTGATGAGGCCTGAGCTAGGTGGGTGCAGTGGGGATGAGGGAAGGATAGGCTGAGGATCTCTTGAGCGGACTCAACAGGACTTGTTTCTGGGGTGTTGAAAATGTTCTAGAAAGAATCCCAGCACTTTGGGAGGCCAAGGCAAGTGATCACTTAAGGTCAGGAGTTTGAGAACAGCCTGGCCAACATGGTGAAACCTCGTCTCTACTAAAATTACAAAAATTAGCCGGGCATGGTGGTGTGTGCCTGTAATTGCAGCTACTCAGGAAGCTGAGGCAGGAGAATTGCTTGAATCTGGGAGGTGAAGGTTGCAGTGAGCTGAGATCCAACCACTGCACTCCAGCCTGGGCAACAAGAGTGAGACTCTGTTTCAAAAAAAAAAAAAAAAAAAAAGAAAAGAAACAAAATGTTCTAGAACTAGACAATGGTGATGGTTGCACAACACTGTGAATGTACTAAATGTCATTAATAATAAATGTTATATTATTTTACCACAATTTAAAAAAAGATTTTGTATTTTACCACAATTTAAAAAAAGATTTTGTTTGACTGGATATGGGGTTGAAAGAATGGAAGATAAACTTCCTGGATTAGATTCCCAGGAGGATGTGTGTGCCACCAAACTAAAATAGAAAATGCCACACGCAGCTGGGTGTGGTGGCTCATGTCTGTTATCCCAGCACTTTGGGAGGCCAAGGCAGGAGGATGGCTTAAGTCCAGGAGTTCGAGACCAGCCTGGGCAACAAAATGAGACCCTAGTCTCTACAAAAACAAAAACAAAACTAAAACTAAACAAACAAACAAACAAACAAAAAACAGAAAAACATAAGGAAGGAAGACAAAGTGATGGTGGTACAGCTGGGTGCCAAGGGCCAGTAGGAGGACCAGGAGGAGACATCAAAGGTCAGCCTGTGCTAACTGGAGGCTCAAGGCAGAGGCCAGGGCTGGACTGTGAAGGTGGGAGGCGTGTGGATTTAGGGGAGGGGGGAATGTGGAGGTGTTGAGAGAGGAGCTGGTCTCCAGGGAGGATAAGACCAGGAGCCTGCAGAGACCAGGACGGGGTTCAGACTCCAGGAGAAGACAAAGTAAGTTCAAAGTCAGCCCTGGGGGAGAAGGAGGAGGGTTTGTTAGAGAAGGAGGAGACAAAGCAGGGAAGAGGATGGAGAAGGTCAAGGAGGGAGGCTTTGGGGCATGATCAAAAGTCAAAGGCAGGAAAGGGGTACAGGGAGCCAAGGGCTGGAAGTGTCCATTGCATCTGGCATCAGGTGGTCCTTGGTGGCCCCTCAGCCAGAGGAGACCCAACAGCCGGAGAAGTGGGGCCTGAGGCCAGGCTGCTGGGAGGCGAGGAGTATCTGAGAGGTGACGGGGGTAGGGACAGATTATAAACTAACTTTCAGAGAGGTTCGACTGAAAAAGGAAACTAGAAAGACCAGATGTGGGGACACAAGATAAACGGTGGGGCTGGGTGCCTGCATGTGCTTTTTCTTTTTCCTAAAAAAAGAGTTCCCATTCATGTTTGTACACTGAGAGAACAGAGCCAGAAGCAGAAATCGAGATTCTACAAGTGGTGGTAGGGGAGAGGGACATGAATGCAAGTAGGTGTGGGGTCCTGGGGGTGACGGAGGGGCTCAGCCTGGCTGGCCCCGATCAGCTGAGGAGCGGAGTGCACATGTCCTCGCAGGCCGGGAGGGAAGCTGAGAGGATGGGTGGGGAGGCTGATAAGCCAGCAGCCAGGCCCAGGCGGGAAGTTGAGGGAGTTCCCTCCAGATGACTGTTTTCTAGGTGAAGATGGAGCAGCGGTCACCCACTGAGGTGAGGCAGCTGCAGTGAGGTGCGGGGAGGGGAACAAGGAGGCCTGAGATGAAAGGAAGGGAAAGGACTGAGGCTGTCCCAGGACCCCAGCCACAGAGCGGGAGACGCAGAGCAAGCCTGCAGGCCACACACTGCAAATGCTGGCCTTGGGAGGGGCCTAAGGAATGGAGACCTGGTTTCAGCCCCCGCCCTGTCCACCCCCCATGTTGACCCTGCTCGCTTGGTGCCTTGTGGCCTCCAGATCTGTTTCCTTGAGTGTAAAACAAGGCAGAGGCCCCAGGAAGCAGTGGGAGAGTCGCTCCCTGTGCCATGTTCTGCAGTTCCAGCATCTTCCCTGAAGGTACAAAGAACGTTCTCTAGGAGCCCAAAGAAGGGAGCAATTGATTTCCATGTGGGATGGAGCGGGAGAGGGGAGAGCACCACGGTTTTGGGAAACAGGATGTTGCAGGTGAGAAAAAGAGGAACCCCAAAGCATGAGTGTCTGCAGGGCATGGTATGGGCCAAAGGGTGTGGTCTGGGAGGGTACCAGGGCTGGAGTGGACAAAGGGAGAGTGGGTGGGGCAGGAACCACAGTTGTAAAGGTGGGCTAGGACTGTGTAGTAAACACCATTGTCATTTACCAATCACTGCGTGACAGGGGCCAATGAATCACCTCCTTTTGTCCAGTCTCAACCTCATACCCACTTCATGCCCGTGAAGTTCTCTTATCATCCCCATGTTACAGATTGGGAAAATAGCTCAAAGAGGTTAAGTAAAACTGGTCTGAA
The DNA here is from genome assembly GCF_001698545.2 of Rhinopithecus bieti. Classification (NCBI taxonomy): domain Eukaryota; kingdom Metazoa; phylum Chordata; class Mammalia; order Primates; family Cercopithecidae; genus Rhinopithecus; species Rhinopithecus bieti. The sequence continues at coordinate 430,354 of NW_016807614.1, read as the reverse complement.
AGACTTGAGTCAGGCTTATGGCTCCAGACAAATGGTGCGGCTTCAGAGAGTAGAAGTTCCAGTGCCAGTGCCCAGTCAACTGCCTCTCTCGTGGACAGATCGATTCTTTCTTTCTTTCTTTCTTTTTTCTGAGACAAAGTCCTGCTCCATTGCCCAGGCTGCAGTGCAGTGGCACGATCTTGGCTCACCAAACCTGTGCCTCCCGGGTTCAAGCGATTCTCATGCTCCTGCCTCCCAAGTAGCTGGGATTACAGGCATGTGCCACCATGTCCAGCTAATTTTTTGTATTTTTAGTAGAGATGGGGTTTCGCTATGTTGGCCAGGCTGGTTTTGAACTCCTGGCTTCAAGTGATTCGACCACCTCGGTCTCCCAAAGTGCTGGGATTACAGGTGTGAGCCAACGCAGCTGGTAAAATCGGTTATTTCTGAGGCTTGGTGACACCATCAGTCCAGCAGGATAATTATGAAGATAATGGATATCCTGCCTCCCTGGGTTGCCATGGGGATCAAATGCCCAAAGAAGCACTGTACAGTTGAGCAGAGAAGCCTGGCAGAGTGGCTTTGCCAGTGGCCAACTAGCCCTCCCCAGCCTGGGGCCACTGCTCTGAAGCTTGACTCACCAGCTAGCCTTGCCCATGGACTTCACCTCCAAAGAGCTGTGCAATTTGCCTGCAACCCAGTCACCACCATTCTTTGCTGATTGCAGTGACTTCTGACAAGGAAGTAGCGTTCTGTGGCCTCTCCCTCTCTTCACAGCCCCAGAACACTAGTGAGCCCCCTCATTCATGTGGTCCCAGCAGCAGCAGAACAGAACCCTCTCATCTCAAGACAAAGGTTCAAAATTAGCTCTAAAGTGGAAGATAAGCCAGGCTTCAAAGATAGGCAGCACCTCCCTTCCCTATGTGCAAGCACAAAATATTATAGAAAACACTTGTAGTCTCACAGGTGAATGGAAAATGAGCTCCAGTGTGTGATTTTTATCATTTAGGAGTAAAAAAGTAGCAATAATTTAAACTAGGATCTGTCTTCATATGTCTAACAGATCAATTATATCTCATTTGCAAATAAAAACAATTGGGGATAGTTTACAATATTCAAATAAGCCATTATGGTAAAAAAAAAAAAAAAAAAACAAACCAAAAAACTAATTATGGAATTGCTCATTAAAAAACAAAATAAAATCACCTCCCCATCTCCAGAAAACAGCAATGCACTGGAATCTAGAAAATGTGAGGCCGGACACGGTGGCTCACACCTGTGATCCCCAGTACTTTGGAAGGCTGAGGCAGGCGGATCTCCTGAGGTTAGGAGTTCGAGACCAGCCTGGCCAACATGGTGAAACCCCATTTCCACTAAAAATACAAAAATTAGCTGGGCGTGGTGGCGCACGCCTGTAATTCCAGCTACTTAGGAGGCTGAGACAGGAGAATCCCTTGAACCCCGGAGGTGGAGGGTGCAGTGAGCCAGGATTGCACCACTCCACTCCAGTCTGGGTGACAGAGACTCTGTCTTAAAAAAAAAAAGAAAAAAAAAGAAAATGCATGCTACTTATAATTGTGTTTTTTGCCATTTTTTAATAAAATAAATGACAAAAACCACAATTACTTTGCAACAATCTAATATATTTTCAGACTAGTCAAGTGTAGCAGTGAGAACAAAGAACATGGAGTTTGATCTGTAACTGACTATACAACTCATCAAGATAAACTACTACCTTCAGATCAGCCAAGGAAACGTATGCTACTTCTAAAGCACACTGACCAGAACTTGGCTTAGATCTAAGCCTTTCTAAAAACGCCCACATGGGATAAACTTTAGTTCTCAATTGGAATCTTTTCCTTAATTGTTAGTAATGTCAAACAAACCCCAACAATTTGACATGCGTTTTAGGCATCACAGAAGAGAAGGGAGGAAACCAGATAGAAACACCTGTTACAGTGGAAACATCAGACTTACAGTTTTTGTGACCCTCAAGGCTTGAACCTGCAAGAAACAGAAGAAACATGTTGATTCCAGAAGCTTCGATGCTCATGGAGTTAAAGTGATGTGGAAAGAGAGTAAACACTCACAGAGCAGAAGGGTCAGCAGGACTCCAAGCCACATCGTGGCCCCTCGGGCCCACCTCGGCTGCATCCTGAGAGTGAAGACTGCAGGCACAGTTAGTTCTGCCTTTGGGCCATGGCTCATTCAGCAGAAGGCACTGCCCACAAGTCACTGCTGAGAAACCCGCCCTGTGAAAAGCAGAAACCACTCTGGTCACTTCTCCCGGCGCCTGCAGGGAGACCGGCTGTGGCGCTGGTCAGGTAATGGCAGCCATGGCTGGAAACCGGGAACAATGGGGCCTGGCCTGGCCTGATATCTCCTCAGGAAATGACCGGCCTTCCTGAGGGGCCCCCGAACGCGGCCGCTTTGTTTAGTTTCTTTAGGGAAAAAACAAGGCACAAGTGACATTTGCCTCGGCATTCTTAAACCTCCCTCTGTCTCGCTTGGGTTTGGGGACCCTTCTCATGGCATGGTGAGGGGATTCCTCCCTACCTCCAGCCTCCACCCAGAGGGTTTCTCTCCCAGGATGTCCAGAAAGATCTCTCTGCTTTTCCGGTCCTCCCCTTCCCCCATTAAAGAGGACTTTTCCCACACAGCATAAGTCTGGGCCGCCTGCCTTTCCTGGGCTGGCTTTTCCCCAAAATTGCAGGTTTGTCAAAGAGACCTGCTGCTAGGGAAGGCTGAGCTTGGAACACAGCGGAACTGAGGCGGGAGAATAGCAGAGGAAGTAGTGGACAAAGAGGACCCATGGGCGTAGGTTAGCTTAAGCAATAGCAAAAGCATAAGATGTAAGATAGTAGAAGAACAACATATGAAATAAGGAAGTAAGCAGTAAGAATAGAATTAATGGCTGGGCGCAGTGGTTTACAACTGTAATCCCAGCACTTTGAGAGGCCAAGGCAGTGGATCACGAGGTTAGGGGTTCGAGACCAGCCTGACCAACATGGTGAAACCCCACCTCTGCTAAAAAAAAAAAATACAAAAATTAGCCAGGTGTGGTGGCACGTGCCTGTAATCCCAGCTACCTGGGAGGCTGAGTCAGGAGAATCGCTTGAACCTGGGAGGCAGAGGTTGCAGTGAGCTGAGATCGCACCATTGTACTCCAGCCTGGGCAACAGAGTGAGACTCCATCTCAAAAAAAAAAAAAAAAGAATAGAATTAACTTCTTCCATGGAAATAAGGAGTGACATGTTCACCCAATATCATACCCTTTAGAAGATGACTTCAACCTTAAAAATATACTATGCTTACTCCTTCAAGCCTCAAAATACACTATTCCTACTCCTTTTAGAAGAAAATACATTGTAGCTTTAAGATTGACCTTTGGGGCCGGGCATTGTGGCTCATACCTGTAATCTTTGGATTGCCTGAGGTCAGGAGTTTCAGACCAGCCGGGCCAACATGGTGAAATCCTGTCTCCAATAAAAATACAAAAATTAGCTGGGTACAGTGGCACATGCCTATAATCCCAGCTACCCGGGAGGCTGAGGCAGGAGAATCGCTTGAACCTGGGAGGTGGTGGTTATAGTGAGCCGAGATCAAACCACTGCACTCCAGCCTGGGGTGACAGAGCAAGACTTTGTCTCAAAACAAAACAAAACAAAACAAAACAAATTGGCCTTTGGACTATTCGTTGGGTAATAGATATTTTGATGGTAGAAAATACTAGAATCTGGCCAAGGCGTGGTGGCTCATGCCTGTAATCCCAGCACTTTGGGAGGCTGAGGCAAGCAGATGACTTGAGGTCAGGAGTTCAAGACCAACCTGGCCAACAGGGAGAAACCCCGTCTCTACTAAAAATATAAAAATTAGCCTTAGCCGGGCATGAAGGTGTGCACCTGTAATCCCAGCTACTCAGGAGGCTGAGGCAGGAGAACTCAGAAGGCGGAGGTTGCCGTGAGCTGAGATTGCACCACTGCACTCCAGCCTAGGTGACAGAAGTAAAACTCCATCTCAAAAAAAAAAAAAAAAGAAAGGAAGAAACTACTGAAATCTGACCCTTTGCATCAGTTTCTAAAAATCTAACTTGTTAGAGTCAAAAGTTATGAGATGCTTTGGAAAAGAAGCAAACCAGGTGGATATTAATAGCATATCAAAATCTCTCAGACTGTCTTAATATTTTATGGTGTTTATAGTCTGTAATTTAAAGCATCTATCAAATATTGCTGCAGAAAGTAATATAAGAGATAAGGGAGTAAGCAGTAAGTTGGGACATGCAAGGTAAGAGAAGTAAGTTGGAAGGCCTTCCAGTAGCTATTTGGTCACAAAAAATAAAAGTAAAGATGGGCAATTTGGTCAGAAGAGGTAAAGTGGGGATAAACAAGGTTGAGCTCACAAGAAATAAAGTAGGGTTAAGGCGCAATAAGAGAAAGGCAAGTGACGTTAAGCAAGTGAGGAAAAACATACAAAAGACCATGAAACGTAACAAACCGGTGCTAATAACCACTTGCAGGCCAGCCCACTCACCCCTCTCCGAGTGGCGCTGTGCTTAATCAATCATTTGCTGCTTTGCTGTTTGTACGTGTGTCATGTCCAATTCTTTGTTTGTGGTACCAACAGCCTGGAGCTGCATGGCACCATCTGGTAACAGAACTAGTAAGGTCTCCCTGGCCTTTGGTGTGGATGACATACGCAGCCCTATGAGAGGCCCACCTCCAGCCTGCACCCCTAAACAAATGCATACTCTACTGGGCCACTTCGCGGGAGCTTTCTAAGATATATATCATTTCTGCCAGGCACGGTGGCTCAGGCCCCTAATCCCAGCACTTTGGGAGGCCAAGGCGGGCGGATCACCTGAGGTCAGGAGTTCGAGACCAGCCTGACCAACATGGAGAAATCCCATCTTTACTAAAAATACAAAAATTAATCAGGCGTGTTGGCACATGCCTGTAAACCCAGCTACTCGGGAGGCTGAGGCAGGAGAATCGCTTGAACCTGGGAGGTGGAGGTTGCAGTAAGCTGAGATTACGCTATTGCACTCCAGCCTGGGCAACAAGAGCAAAACACCATCTCAAAAAAAAAAAAAAGAAGATGTACATCATTTCCTTTCATTCCTCTGTTTGAGACAGGAAAAGTCAATTTACAGCCCGCCATAAAAGCCTTTGCTTACCTTTCAAGCCTAGTCTCTCACCACTTCCTTCCTTGCACCTACATTATGGCTGCTAGAATTTCTAGTTCCCAGCACTCTTCATCTGTCTGTGCCTTTACTGGGGCTGCTCCCCTACTTGGAATGGCTCCCCACTTCTTTCCAAGCAAATTCCTACCCAACCTTCTCAACTCAGTTCAGGAATCCATTTCTGCAGAATTTTTCCTTGTCTTCCCCAGACTGAGCTGCCCTTCCTCTGCACCCCCCTCACCTGCCTGGTTTTCCCTCTGTCAGACACTTTTTGTTTTTTTTTTGAGACGGAGTCTTGTTCTGTCACCCAGGCTGGAGTGCAGTGGTGTGATCTTGGCTCCGCCTCACAGGTTCAGGCAATTCTCCTACCTCAGCCTCCTGAGTAGCTAGGATTACAGGCATGCGCCACCGTGCCTGGATAATTTTTGTATTTTTAGTAGAGATGGAGTTTCACCATGTTAGCCAGGCTGGTCTTGAACTCCTGACCTCAGGTGATCCGCCCACCTTGGCTTCCCAAAGTGCTGAGATTACAGGTGTGAGCCACCGTGCCCAGCTGTTGGACTTTATTTTTATTTTTATTTTCTGAGATGGAGTCTCACTCTGTCACCCAGGCTGGAGTGCAGTGGCATGATATTAGCTTACTACAAGCTCCGCCTCCCAGGTTCACGCCATTCTCCTGCCTCAGCCTCCCGAGTAGCTGGGACTACAGGTGCCCACCACCATGCCCGGCTAATTTTTTGTATTTTTAGTAGAGACATGGTTTCACCATGTTAGCCAGCATGGTCTCGATCCCCTGACCTAGTGATCTGCCTGCCTTGGCCTCCCAAAGTGCTGGGATTACAGGCGTGAGCCACCACACCTGGCTGGACACTTTTATTAAACAATGTGTCATAATGGCCTGTCCTCCCCCAAATGGACTGCAATCTCCTTGATGACAGGCACAGTGCCTGGAACCTAGTAGACGTTGAAAAAGCATTAGTGCAATGGATGACTGTCTGGATGGATGAAGACAGGCTACTGTATTGTCTGAATCAGATGATCCCTGCCTTTAGGGTGCCATATTGTTTCTGAAATGCCACCCTCTAGGACTTCCCCATGGTAAAGCTAAGACAGATACAAACTGGCCACAGTTGAAACCAGATTCCTCTACCTCAGGGCAATAACCAAGAAATAATGGCTTCCAGCTAGAAAACAATTCCTCTCTCTGACCTATGGTTCAGTGGAAGTTTTGATAAGAGCCTTGAACAGCAATACACACTTTACCCATTTATTTCTAAAGGAATGTTTTCCATTGCGTTGTTGGCTGTTGTTTGGTGCTCCCCATTCCCCACTATAAGCTATCTTCTTTGGCAACCTACTGGAAATTACCCTCACCCATCTACCAAATTTTGATGTGGGAACAAAAAAGGAAACACCATGAGTAATAAGATAAATTTTGGCTTCAATGGTAACTTTTAGATATTGCAGAATAAGCACCTTTTGCAGAGCGACATTCAAATGATAGCTATAAATGCCGAGACTCCAGACCCCGTGCCTCCAAGTTCCAAAGTAAATTTCTAAAATGTGGCAATTGCTTCATAAATGATTCTAATACTTTTAGGATACCATGATAAAATAAAGCTTTATTTCAAAAATAAATGTTTTTTTTTTTAGAAAATTGAAAAATTCTATCCCATAATTCACACTATGTACCAGAATACATTCCAAATGGACCAATGATAATGAATGTACAAATAAACCCATGCAAGTTCTAGAAGAGGCCAGGCACAGTGGCTCATGCTTGTAATCCCAGCACTTTGGGAGGCTGAGGCGGGCAGATCACCTAAGGTCAGGAGTTCAAGGCCAGTGTGGCCCACCTATAGTGAAACCCTGTCTCTACTAAAAAATACAAAAATTAGCTAGGCGTGGTGGCACATGCCTGTAGTCCCAGCTACTTGGGAAGCTGAGGCAAGAGAATCACTTGAACCCGGGAGCCAGAGGTTGCAATGAGCCAAGATCGTGCCACTGCACTTCAGCATGGGCAACAGAGCAAGACTCTGTCTCATGAAAAAAAAAAAAAAAAAAAAAAGAGTTCTAGAAGAAAACACAAGAGAAGTCCCTACAAGCTTGAATGGCAGAGGCTGGTTTAACTAAAGCTTAAAATCCAGAAGCCTTAAAATTAATTGATAAATTGTACTTTATGGGAAAAAAAAAAGTTCTGCTTTGCCAAAAAAAAAAAAAAAAGTCAAGAGAAAAACTACTAACTGGAAAAAATGTTTGCAACTCACATCATGGACAAAGAGCTAACCTCCCCAGTATGTGAAGAACACTCATAAATTAAGAAGAAAAAGATCGAGAGTCTGTCTAAGCCAACTCTGGCTTGGGAGGCTGCCTGATTAAAAGAAAGAAAAGAAACTAGAAGAAGAAAAAGAGAAGACCAACAATCCAATAGAAAAATGGGCAAAGAATATGAACAGACAGTTTCCATAATGTAAGAAAAAGTATCTGAAATTGGAAATAGGCAAAAGTGATTACTGCATGCCTGCCCAGGGTTTACCTGACTCTCTAAGGGTATTAACCTTTGTTTGACTTGCTATTTACAGTAGACTAGGATACTTTACCATCAGTAGGGGAGGGTAAACATCAACTTGTAGAAAGTCAGTAAGGATGCAAAGGATTCTTATTATCTGTGGCAGAGGGGTGGATGGCAGAAACTGAGCATTTGGGGGCTTTTTTTTGTAAAGCTTTCTGTACTTTGGTTTTCAAATCATGTGACTGTATTACCCTTTAACCGTTTTTTTTGTTTTGTTTTGTTTTGTTTTGTTTTGAGACGGAGTCTCGCTCTGTCACCCAGGCTGTGGCATGATCTCAACTCACTGCAACCTCCACCTCCAGGGTTCAAGTAATTCTCATGTCTCAGCCTCCCAAGTAGCTGGGACTACAGGCATGTGCCACCATGCCCGGCTAATTTTTGTATTTTTAGTAGAGATGAGGTTTCACCATGTTGGCCAGACTGGTCTTGAATTCCTGACCTCAGGTGATCCACCCACCTCAGTCTCCCAAACTGCTGGGATTACAGGCTTGAGCCACCGTGCCCGGCAGTATTACCTTTAAAAATTTAATTAAGAAATTGAATTTCTGTTCAGCTTTATGAAGTTTTGTATAACTGACATACAATAAGCTGCAAATGTTTAAAGTATACACTTAGAAAAGTGTTGACATGTGTATACTGATGAAACAACCTCTACAATCAAGGAAGTAAATACATCCACCACCCCCAAAAGGATCCTGTGCCGTTTGTCTCCCTTGCCCTCTACATCCTCCCCACTGCAAGGATTGATCTGCTTTCTGATGAGTTTGCATGTTCTGGAATTTTGTAAAGATGCATACAGTATGTACCTTGTATTATTATTATCATTATCTTTGGTGTGTCTTTTTTCTCTTTTTTTTTTTTTGAGACGGAGTCTCTCTCTGTCACCCAGGCTGGAGTACAATGGCACAATCTCAGCTCACTGCAACCTCCGCCTCCCGGGTTCAAGCAATTCTCTGCCTCAGCCTCCCCAGTAGCTGGGATTACAGGCGCCTGCCACCACACCTGGCTAATTTTTGTATTTTTAGTAGAGACAGGGTTTCACCATCTTGGCCAGGCTGATCTTGAACTCCTGACCTCGTGATCCATCTACCTCGACCTCCCAAAGGGCTGGGATTACAAGTGTGAGCCACCGTGCCCAGCCTGGCCTGTCTTCTTTCGATCAGTGTAATTATTTTGAGATTCTTCCATGTTGTCATGTTGGTGGATGTATCAATATTTCAATCCTTTTTACTGCTGAGTAGCAATCCATTATATGAACACACCACAGTTTACTTATTTATTCATCTATTACTTTTTCTAATTTTTTTTTTTTTTTTTTTTTTTTAGAGACAAGGTTTTTCTTGTTACCCAGGCTGGTCTTGAACTCCTGGTCTCAAGCCATCCTCCCGCCTCAGCTTCCCCAAACCCTGGGATTACAGACATGAGCTACTGCACCCAGCCTCTCCATTCACCTACTGATGGACATTTAGGCTGTTTCCAATCTTACACAGTTACAGATAAAGCTGCTATGAACAAACCTTTGTATGGACATATATTTTTATTTCTCTTGGGTAAATACCTAGGAATGAAGCAGCTGGATTATACGATAGGTGTATGTATGTTTAATATTTTCAGAAACTGTTTTCCCAACTGGTTATGCCATTTTGCATTCCCATCAGCAGTGCCTGAGTCCTAGTTGCTCCACACCCTCACCAACACTTGGCAGGCCTTTAATTTTAGCCATTCTAGTGGGGGGTGTAGTAATATCTTATTACAGTTTCAATATGCATTTTCTTATTGACTAACAATATAGAGCATGTTTTCATATGCTTATTTGTCATCTGTGTATCAGTTAGCATTTTTTTTTTTTTTTGAGACAGGGTCTTGCCCTGTTGCCCAGGCTGGAGTGCAGTGCCGCAATCTCGGCTTGCTGCAACCTCTGCCTCCCGGGTTCAAGCAGCTCTCCTGCCTCAGCCTCCAGAGTAGCTGGGATCACAGGCATGCACAACCATGCCCAGCTAATTTTTGTATTTTTAGTAGAGACGGAGTGTCACCATGTTTGCCAGGCTGGTCTCAAACTCCTGACCGTAAGCAATCTGCCCACCTCAACCTCCCAAAGTGCTGAGATTACAGGTGTAAACCACTGCACTCAGCCAACATCTTTTTTTTTTCCTTTTTTTTTAGACAGGGTCTTACTCTGTCGCTTAGGCTGGAGTGCAGTGGCACAATCATGGCTCACTGCAGCCTCAAACTCCTGGGCTCAAGCTATCCTCCTGCCTCAGCCTCCCAAGTAGCTGGGACTATAGGTGTGCGCCACCATGCACGGCTAATTTTTTACTTTTTGTAGAGATAGGGTCTTGCCCAGGGTGGTCTCCAGCTTCTTGTCTCAAAAGATCCTCCAGCCTCAGCCTCCCAAAGTGCTGGGATTATAGGCATGAGCCACTATGCCTGGCCTGGCCTTTTTCAATATAGTAAATTGAATGGGTTTTTATTTGTGGGCCTCTCCTTTCTCCCCTCTTCTTCCCCTTGACCTTGGTGGATTCCTTGATTGGGTGGGGGCAAAGATTCCCCCATTGCTTTGGCTTCTTGGTAACTGATCAAGTGACCGACTCCTACATAACCAAGGGACCCCAGGAGTTCCCACCAGGCTTAACAAACTCACCCAGGACTCTGTTTCTCGCATGGTGTTGTTCACTTCTTCTCCTCAGCCAAGTGGAATTGAGGGAGGACAGACACACAGTCATTTCTACCTGCAGTGCTCCTGCCTTCAAATACCAGGTAAGTAACGCAGTTCCGAAACATAGCAACTCATTAACTGCACACAAAAAAAGCTGTCTGCTGGAGTAAACTTCAGGAAGTGGTTTTTCTGAGCAGCTGAGGGTGGGGTGGGGGGACGAAGGTGGAGGCAGGTGGGCAACAGACATGTCAGAGGGCAACCAGCACCAGGCACAGGAGGCCGACCACCTTTTTCATGACGATGGTGATGGGAAATGAGATTCACCGGCCATTCCATTTCCCCCACCTGTAGCTGCAGATCTCGTTAGTCTTGGAGAGTTGAAGAGCCAGACTCAACAGCCCGCATCCACTGGGTTTGGGACACACCCCAGCCTGGGAGTGAACGTGCACTAATGCGTAAATCAGAAGCCTGAGGTTCTTGTCTGTTCTCTGTAATTTAATAGCTTAAATGCTCTGAGGCTCAGGTTCCTCACCTATGTAATGGGAATAATATGCCCATCTATCCATTGAATAGGCTTGTTAGGAAGATCAAACAAGAGCTAGCCTTTGAAAGCACATTTAACCAGCAGAGCACAATAAGAACATAGTAACAACAAAAAAATTTAAAAAATAGCTGGGTATGGTGGTGCATGCCTGTGGTCCCAGCTACTCGTGAAGCTGAGGCAGGAGCAACGCTTGAGCCCAGGAGTTTGAGGCTGCAGTGAGCCGCGATCACGCCACTGTACTCTAGCCTGGGCAACAGGGCAAGACCCTGTCTCAAAAAGTAATAATAATTAATTAAAAATTTTTAAAAAAAACAATAGTTATGATTGAACAATAATAACAACAGTTGTTGGTCTGGTTTGGCTGGGCGTGCCACATCTGAATCGCTGCTCTGGAGCTCTGCTGACTTCATGAACCCAAGGGCAAGCGCTCAGTGCCTTTTCTTCCACACCCACCATGTGCTGCCCTCACCACCCCAGTCTGGCCCCTCACAAAGGTGGGCAGCTGGGCAAAGGCAGGCAGAGACATTGTGGAGGAGTCTGTGCTATCCCATCCCCTGCAGGAGGCCCCCTCCAGTTACAAGGGACATGGTTGTTTTGGTTTTGGTTTTGGGGGGGCTTTGAGACAGGTTCTTGTTCTGTTGCACATGCTGGAGTGCAGTGGCGTGATCACAGCTCACTGCAACCTCTGCCTCCCAGGTTCACGCCATCCTCCCACCTCAGCCTCTCGAGTAGCTGAAACTATAGACATGCGCCACCACATCTGGCTAATTTTGGTAATTCTTGTAGAGACGGGATCTCGCCACATTGCCCAGGCTGGTCGCAAACTCCTGAGCTCAAGCAATCTGCACGCCTCGGCCTCCCAAAGTACTGGAATTATAGGCATGAGCCACTGCACCTGACTGACATGGTTGTATTATGACTCATAACCATAGGCATTTTTGCCTTTGTAGACCTCTTCCTCCATAAAAAGAAATAAAATTATGTTTTGAAACTGTACTGGTATAAATAAAACATATTCACATTATAAATTTAAAATTTCTTTTACCTAGACAGTATTTTTATTCTTCTGATTACTGTATCTTCTAGATCTAATGAAGAAGGACCTGACAGCAGATCAGGCACACAACAGCCCAAGGGATTAGGGGAGCTACTGTCTTACACCCTGAGTGACCTGGCCGCTGATTGGGGAAGAGCACCGCCATGTCCCAGGCACTGAAGCCAAAACAGGTATTTGTGCATTCTGTTCTCAAAACCACAAAAGCACAAGCAACAAAATAACAAAAATAGATAAATTGGACTTTATTAAAACTAAAAATGTTTTTATTGCAAAGGATAGCATTAGGAAAGTGAAAGGTAATTCACAGAATGGGAGAAAATATTTGGAAATCATATATCTGATAAGGGTCTAGGATATTGAATATATAAAGAACTGTTACAACTCAACAACAAAAACACAACCACTTTAAAGAATTGGCAAAGGGGCCGGGCGTGGTGGCTCACGCCTGTAATCCCAGCACTTGGGGAGGCTGAGGCAGGAGGATCACTTAAGGTCAGGAGATCCAAGACCAGCCCGGCCAATGTGGTGAAACTCCATCTCGACTAAAAATACAAAAAAATTAGCTGGGTGGTGGCACACGCCTTTAATCCCAGATACTCAGGAGGCTGAGGCAGAAGAATCGCTTGTTCCCAGGAGGCAGAGGTTGCAGTGAGCCAAGATCGCATCACTGCACTCCAGCCTGGGTGATAGAGTGAATGGGACTCCGTCTTAAAAAAAAAAAAAAACGGATTTGAGCAGATTATTTCTCCTAAGAAGATTTAAAAAAAAAAAGACCCCAAACACATAAAAAGATGCTCAACATCTTTAGTCATTAGGGAATTGCAAATCAAAACTACAGTGAGATACCACTTCATACCCACTAGGATAACGATAACCAAAAAGACAGACGCTAAGCATTGATGAGGATGTAGAGAAACAGGAATGCCCACAGCCTACTATGGCATTGTAAAATGATACAGCCACTTTGAAAACAGCTAGCAGTTCCCCCAAAATTAAAACTAGAGTTACCATGTGGTCCAGCAGCAATTCAACTATTGGGGATATAGTCAAGAGAGCTGAAAACATGTCCACACAGAAACATGTTTATAGGGCCGGGCGCAGTGGCTCACGCCTGTAATCCCAGCACTTTGGGAGCCCGAGGCGGGTGGATCACAAGGTCAGGAGATCAAGACCATCCTGTCTAACACAGTGAAACCCAGTCTCTACTAAAAATACAAAAAATTAGCAGGGTGTGGTGGCGGGCGCCTGTAGTCCTAGCTACTCGTGAGGGTGAGGCAGGAGAATGGCATGAACCCAGGAGGCGGAGCTTGCAGTGAGCCGAGATCACACCACTGCACTCCAGCCTGGGGCAACAAAGCGAGATTCTGTCTCAAAAAAAAAAAAGTAACAAATCTTTATAGAAGCAGTATTCACAATAGCCAAAACGTAAAAACAACACAAATGTTCATCAATTGATGAATGAGTAAACAAAATGTGATATATCCATATAATGGAATATTATTTGGCAACAAAAAGAATAAAGTACTGGGCAGGGCATGGTGGCTTACGCCTGTAATCCCAGCACTTTGGGAGCCTGAGGCTGGAGAATTGCTTAAAGCCAGGAGTTCAAGACCAGCCTGGGCAACATAGCCAGACCCTGGCTCTACAAAAAAAAAAATTTTTTTTCACCTGCCACCAACTTCCCTCAAACATTTTTGAAAATTAGCCTGGTGTGGTGGTGTACCCCTGTAGTCCCAGCTACTCTGGAGGCTGAGATGGGAGGCTTGTTTGAGCTCAGGACTTTGAGGCTACAGTGAGCTAGGATTGCACCACTGCACTCTGGCCTGGGTCACGGTGTGAAACTCTGTCTCTAAACAACAACAAAAGGAATGAAATGCTGATACATGCTACACGATAGATGAACCTTAAAGACATGCTAAGTGGAAGAAGCCACACATGAAAGGCCACATATTATATAATTCCATTTCTATGCAATGTCCAGAAAAGGCAAATCTATGGAGATGGAAAGTAGTTTGGTTGGCTAGGGCTGGGGGATTACGCGTGATAGCTAAAGAATACAGGTTTCTTTTTGGGAGAATGAAAATGTTCTAAAATTGATTGGGGTGATGGTTGCATAACTCTGAATATACGAAACACCATTGAATTGCACGGTTTAAATAGGTAAATGGTATGGCATGTGAACTATATCTCAATGAAGCTGTTATTTATTTATTTTTTTTTGAGACGGAGTCTTGCTCTGTCGCCCAGGCTGGAGTGCAGTGGCCGGATCTCAGCTCACTGCAAGCTCCGCCTCCCGGGTTTACGCCATTCTCCTGCCTCAGTCTCCCAAGTAGCTGGGACTACAGGCGCCCGCCACCTCGCCCAGCTAGTTTTTTGTATTTTTTAGTNGGTGATGGTTGCATAACTCTGAATATACGAAACACCATTGAATTGCACGGTTTAAATAGGTAAATGGTATGGCATGTGAACTATATCTCAATGAAGCTGTTATTTATTTATTTTTTTTTGAGACGGAGTCTTGCTCTGTCGCCCAGGCTGGAGTGCAGTGGCCGGATCTCAGCTCACTGCAAGCTCCGCCTCCCGGGTTTACGCCATTCTCCTGCCTCAGTCTCCCAAGTAGCTGGGACTACAGGCGCCCGCCACCTCGCCCAGCTAGTTTTTTGTATTTTTTAGTAGAGACGGGGTTTCACCGTGTTAGCCAGGATAGTCTCGATCTCCTGACCTTGTGATCCACCCGTCTCGGCCTCCCAAAGTGCTGGGATTACAGGCTTGAGCCACCGCGCCCGGCCAATGAAGCTGTTATTTTAAAAATCTTAGAGGGTATGTTTTTATTTCCTGTGACTACAGTGAAAAATGCCCACACACTTCCTGGCTTAAAACAACAGAAACGTATTCTTTCCCCATTCCGTATCTAGAATAAGTATGAATGGACCAAAATTAAGCTGCCAGCAGGGCTACTCTCCCTGCAGAGGCTCTACAGGAGGAGAATCTGTTCCTGGCCTCTTCCAGGAGCAGATTGGTGACTGCTGGCATTCCTTGGTGTGTGGGTGCCTCACTCGTCTTCAAAGCCAGCGTCTTCAAATCTCTGCTCAATCTTCACATCACCTCTCTTCTGTGTCCCTTATTTATTTATTTATTTATTTATTTGAGATGGGGTCTCACCCTGTTTCCAAGGATGGAGTGCAGTGATTCAATCACAACTCACTGCAGCCTTGACCACCAGCAATCCTCTCACCTCAGCCTCCTGAGTAGCTGGGACCACAGGCACATACCACCATGCCTGGATAGTTTTTTAATTGTTTGTAAAGATGAGGTCTCGCTTGAACTTTTGAGCTCAAGGGATCCTCCTGCCTGGGCCTCCCAAAGTGCTGGGATTATAGGCGTAAGCCAGTGTGCCCCGCCTCCCTCTGCCTCTCTGGTAAAGTCACTTGTGATTGCATTTGGAGCCCACCAGATAATCTCCCCATCTCAAAACTGTTAACTTAATCACATCTGCAAATCCCACTTTCCCATATGTTACAAACTGAGTGTTTGCATCCCCGCGACAATTCACATGTTGGAACCTAATCCCCAGTGGTGCTAGTATTTGTAGGTGGAGCCTTTGGAGGTGATTACATCATGAGTGAGGGTGGAGCCTTCATGAATGGGACTGGTGCCCTTATGAAAGGGACCATAAAGAAATCCCTAGGCCAGGTGTGGTGGCTCACACCTGTAATCCCAGCACTTTGGGTGGCCAAGACGGGCAGATCGACTTGAGGCCACAAGTTTGAGACCAGCCTGGCCAATGTGGCAAAATCCTATCTCTACTAAAAATATAAAAATAAGCTGACACGGTGGTGCACCTGTAGCCCCAGCTATGTGGGAGGCTGAGGCACGAGAATCCTTGAACCCAGGAGGCGGAGGTTGTGGTGAGCCGAGATTGCGCCACTGCACTCCAGCCTGGGCGACAGGGCAAGACTCCTTCTCAAAAAAAAAAAAGCAAGAAAAGAACTCCCTAGTCCTTTCCATCATGTGATGACACAGCAGAAAGGCAGCCATCTATGAATGAGGAAGTAGGCCTCACCAGACACTGGAGCTGCTAGAGCTTTGGTGCTGGACTTCCCAAACTCCAGAACTGTGAGATGTACATTTTTGTTTCTTTCTTTTTTTTTTTTTTTTGAGATGGAGTCTCACTCTTGTTTCCCAGGCTGGAGTGCAATGGCACAATCTCAGCTCACCGAAACCTCAGCCTCCCGGGTTCCAGCGATTCTCCTGCCTCCGCCTGCTGAGTAACTGGGACTACAGGCATGAGCCACCACGCCTGGCTAATTTTGTATTTTTAGTAGAGATGGGGTTTCTCCATGTTGGTCAGGCTGTTCTCGAACTCCCGACCTCAGGTGATCCACCTGCCTCGGCCTCCCAAAAGTGCTGGGATTATAGGCACGAGCCACCACGCCTGGTCCATTTTTGTTGTTTCTAAGGCACCCAGTCCAAACAAACTAAGACACCATATAGGGCAATATTCACAGGTTCCAGGGGTCAGGACCTGGTATCCTTGGGGGCCAACAGCAGCCTACCACAGGGATATCATGACCCATGTTACAGATGGGGAGCTGAGGGTCAGGAGGTGAAGCATCAGCCAAGTTCCCAGCACCACATCTGCCTGCCTGTGTCTGCCCGGCTTGCTATAAGGCTTCTATAACTGACCTTTTATAGCACCTTTCTGGGCAGAAGACTCAGACCCAGCCCCTGAGTCATGAGACCAGAGCCAGCTTCATGGATGTGTGACCCATGCTGTCACAGAAGCTGCCATGCTTGGTTTGATGCCTTGCTGTCGCCACCTTGAAATTCTTGATAATTTTGAATTTTCGTTTGCACTAGACCCACAAATTATGTAACTGGTTCTACATGTGACACTGAGCAAGAAAAGGTAGAGTTGAGATGAGGTGAGTAGAAACTGCCCTGCCCACAGCCTCTCCTCACACCTGAAAAGTACCTGACATCCTGATCCTGCATAGCCTAAATAATTATGTTGTTTTTATACGAAAGAAGAATTAGACTTTTTTCTACCTTTGGTGGAAATTATAGGGAGGTAGATTTCAGCCAGAACTGTGCAACACAGCAGGTAAAAAAAGTTTTGCAAATGTTTTAAAAGGCCAGACGAGATTGGGCACAGTGGCTCACGTCTGTAATCCCAGCACTTTGGGAGGCCACGTCAGGCGGATCCCCTGAGGTCAGGGGTTTGGGACTAACCAGGGCAACATGGTGAAACCCTGTCTCTATTTAAAAACATACAAAAAAGGCCAGATGCAGTGGCTCACGCCAGTAATCCCAGCACTTTGGGAGGCCGAAGCAGGTGGATCACTTGAGGTCAGGAGTTTGAGACCAGCCTGGCTAACATGGTGAAACCCCATCTATACTAAAAATACAAAAATTAGCCAGGCATGGTGGCGTGTGCCTGTAGTCCCAGCTACTAAGAGGGCTGAGGCAAGAGAATCGAATAAACCTGGGAGGCGGAAGTTGCAGTGAGCCCAGATTGCGCAACCGCACTCCGGCCTGGGTCACAGAGCGAGACTCTGTCCAAAAAAAAAAAAAAAAAAAAAAACCAGCTGAGAGACAGGGAGGTGATTACTAAAGCTGCGGAGTCTACTCTGGGCCCACCTGAGGCAAACCCAGCCTCCACCAAGAGGCAAGTTTTGTGTCAGTTCCCAAGGACTCCAGAAGCCATGTGGGCCACTCCTTCTTCCTCTAGGGGGAAAATGTAGCTGTCAAATGTCTCTTCATCTTATTAATAAAGCTAACAGGAGCCAAGCATTTGTCAAAACCAAGGCCAGGGGTCAGAGCAGTGTCCCACTGATTGCCACAGCTGAAGACAATGGAAAAGGAAGAAAGACTGTCATCGCCAAAGTGGTTGCCATTGCAAAGGTGGCTAGGTGGCCTCTGTCACTGTGGGCTGGGATCATAGCTCTGGCCTGATGCTAAAAACGAGCATGAAACTGTTCATGGAGAAATGACTGCCCAGACAACATAAAAAAACAGCATCTGGCCGGGTACGGTGGCCCACGCCTGTAATCCCAGCACTTTGGGAGGCTGAGGCAGGCGGATCACTTGAGATCAGGAGTTCAAGACCAGCCTGACCAACATGGTGAAACCCCATGTCTGCTAAAAATACAAAAATTAGCCGGGCGTGGTGGCACAAGCCTGTAGTCCCAGCTACTCAGGAGGCTGAACCACTTGAATCTAGAAGGTGGAGGTTGCAGTGAGCCAAGATTGCGCCACTGCACTCCAGCCTGGGCGAAGGATCAAGACCCTATCTCAAAAAAAAAAAAAAAAAAGAAAGAAAGAAAAAGAAAAGAAAAGAAAAAAGAAAAGAAAGAAATCCCACTTCAAATCTCTATTAGAGGTTACTTGAAGGTTGCTAGAAGGGAGACATGAGGGCAGACTTACACCACACTGCACAGAGAAAAACCCATGAAAAACCCGTGTCTCCCTCAGAGTCACGGTAGTGGCCCCAGTGTCCCCGCCACCCCTCCCAAAGTCAGCCAGTCAGTCTCACTGTTTCCCTCACCCCCAGATCAGCTCCTTTCTGCCTCATCCTGGGCCTTCATCCTTCTGTTGCCCCCAGATGACCCCACCACCCCTGGGGATAGAGACTAGGCTGCATTTTGCGTTCCTTTTTGTTTTTGGGATTCCTGTTATTCTAAAGTCCGTCCAGCCAATCTGCTTAGGCTTCCACAGTGGGGACACAGACACTTTTTTTTTTTTTTTTTTTTGAGACGGAGTCTCCCTCTGTCACCCAGGCTGGAGTGCAGTGGCACAATCTTGGCTCACTGCAACCTCTGCCTCCCGGGTTTTAGGCGATTATCATGCCTCAGCCTCCCGAGTAGCTGGGATTACAGGCATATGCCACCACGCCCAGCTACTTTTTGTATTTTTAGTAGAGATGAGGTTTTGCCATGTTGGCCAGGCTGGTCTCGAACTCCTGACCTCAAGTGATTTGCCCACCTTGGCCTCCCAAAGTGCTGGGATTACAGGCCTGAGCCACCGCGGCCGGCCTTAGAGTGGGGTTTCTGTTCTCATTTGACTGCATCATGGTTCTGAGACCAGTCCTCAGGTGAGACAGCAACAGGCCCGGCTTCCTTGGGTTCCTCAGCCATGGCCCTCCCAGACCTCACCATGCCTGGAGGACCCAGCATGGGCCACAGACATGCACCTTCATTCTCACAAGTTCACCCGAGAGGAGGAGGGAGGAAAAGCCAAGGAAACCCAAAAGGCAGGTTAGAGAAAGAAGTCGCCCTGTGTCCGCAAAGGAGCTCCCCTCCCCTGGCCCTGTGCCCTTCACTCTCTATAGGTCAAGGTTTTGCTGGACTGTTTTCAGTGTTTGAGCCTGAATCCACCACGCCAGGGCTCCCTGGTGCACCAATCCAGGTGTTCATAGAAGGGAAAGGCTGTGTGGCCCTGAACCTGTGCCTACACAGAGGAAAGAATTCCAGCCTTTCCTCATCAGACATAAGGTGGATCTACAAAGGGTCACATTAGAGAGTTTTACTTTTTTTTTTTTTTTGAGACGGAGTTTCCCTTTGTCCCCAGGCTCGAGTGCAGTGGCCAGATCTCAGCTCACTGCAAGCTCCGCCTCCCGGGTTTACGCCATTCTCCTGCCTCAGCCTCCCGAGTAGCTGGGACTACAGGCGCCTGCCACCTCTCCCGGGTAGTTTTTTGTATTTTTTAGTAGAGACGGGGTTTCACCGGGTTAGCCAGGATGGTCTCGATCTCCTGACCTCGTGATCTGCCCGTCTCGGCTTCCCAAAGTGCTGGAATTACAGGCTTGAGCCACCGCGCCTGGCGAGTTTTACTTTTTAAATGTGCTGTACAAATGTTGTGAGGTAGGCGGCGGGACCGGACTCCAAAGGCAGGGCTCGGACACTGGACCAAATTGAAGACTAGCTAAACAGGGACTGAGAGAAAGCTGCTTTCCATAAGACATGCCCACCAGTGTGCATGTCAGTTTACCACTGCCATGACAACACTGGGAGTTACCACCCCTTTCCATGGCAATGACCTGATGACCCAGAAGTTACCACCCTTTTTCTAGAAATTTCTGTAGAGTCTGGCCCTTAATTTGGATATAACTAGAAATGGGCACACATATGATGGAGAACTGCCCTGAGCTGGTACTCTGGGCACACTGCCTATAGGGTAGCCTTGCTTCACAAGGAGCAGCCCCTCTGCTGCTGCTGTGTATTGCCACTTTAATAAAAGTTGCTAACACCACTGGCTCCCCTAGCTTGCACTTGAATTCTTTGCTGGGCAAAGCCAAGAACCCTGCCAGGCTAAGCCCCAGTTCTGGAGCTCACCTGCCCCGCATCAGTTCCACGTAGCACAGTTTCATTAGTTCGGCCTTGAGGGTCCAAGATCAATCCTGCTTTGCACCACCTGCCATGAAAAGAAGCAGGAGCTGGCAGGGCATGGTGGCTCATGCCTGTAATCCCAGTACTTTGGGAGGCCGAGGCGGGAGGATCACCTGAGGTCAGGAGTTCGAGACCAGCCTGGTCCAACATGGTGAAACACCATCTCTACTAAAATTACAAAAATTAGCCAGGCATAGTGGTGGGCACCTGTAATCTCAGCTACTAGGGAGGCTGAGACAGGAGAATCGCTTGAACCCGGGAGGCAGAGGTTGCTGTGAGCCAAGATCATACCACTATGCTCCAGCCTGGGTGACAGAGTGAGACTCCATCTCAGGAAAAAAAAAAAAGAAAAGAAAAAAAAGAAAGGGAGGAGGGAGGAGGAGCTACCCTGGGGGAGATTTGTGGACTTCTGAACTCATGTGAGCCCAAGCCTCAGCTCACCAGCCTGTAGATTGCTCCTCATAAGGCCACTGTGGGCCTCAATATCATAAAATTCTATAGGGATATGGGTAACTTTAAGTATTGTCCTTTGATTGACCTCATATCAAATGAACAAGCATCAGGAAAAATTGTGAAAGGGTTTGAAATAGGCCTAAAAGGTTCCTGGGTGTCTTCAACAAAAACTTGACACTGTCTAGTGCATTCTTCCAGCTTATCTGACTCTATGAGATATTTGTCATTGAGATATTTTATAATTTTCCAGGTTGTCCAGAGAAATGCAAATTGTGTCCAGTGGGGATGATGCAGTTGATAATTCCCCTAATGATACTGAGCAATTTTGCATCTTTTGTTTTGAGACAGAGTTTCACTCTTGTTGCCCAGGCTAGAGTGCAATGGCACGATCTCGGCTCACTGCAACCTCTGCCTCCTGGGTTTAAGTGATTCTCTTGCCTCAGCCTCCCAAGTAGCTGGGATTACAGGCATGTGCCACCACGCCCGGCTAATTTTCTATTTTTGGTAGAGACAGGGTTTTTCCATGTTGGTCAGGCTGGTCTCAAACTCCCGACCTCAGGTGATCTGCCCACCTCAGCCTCCCAAAGTGCTGGGATTACAGCCATGAGTCACCGCGCCCGGCCAGTTTTACATTTTTTAAGCCAATTCATTTTAGCATCCCTGATGGTAGATATCTGTGTATCTAATGATCAATTGATCAATCTAAGCATATACACATATGCTCTTTGATTCTCCTTTGAGTAAGTTATAGCATTTCACTGGTTCACTCATTAATTGATAAGTTGAATAAAATATTTGACACATGTTCATTTTATATTTGTATGAGAGTTATGATTGTACTCCTAAAAATTATAAGACTCCACTCTGGAGCTTTTACTTAAACAATAATAACTAATATTTATTGAGTGCTTACATACTTCTCACGTTCCCTTTAATCCTATGAGTCAGTTACTGTTATTACCCCCTTTCACAAGAGAGAAACAAGACTCTCAGAGAGGTTAGTACTCTTGCCCACGATCCCACAGCTGAAGTGGCGATGCTGACTGCCTGCCTTCAGCCCTGAGCCCTAGTTCCTCACACAGGGCCTCTAGAAGAAAAACATTTCACAGCTGGGTGTGGTGGCTCACACCTGTAATCCCAGCACTTTGAGAGGCCAAGGCAGGTGGATTGCCTGAGGTCAGCAGTTTGAGATTAGCCTGGCTAACATGATGAAACCCCATCTCTACTAAAAATACAAAAAATTATCTGAGCATGGTGTGCACACCTGTAATCCCAGCTAATCGGGAGGCTGAAGCAGGAGAATTGCTTGAACCCGGAAGGCAGAGGTGAGCTGAGATCCCGCTACTGCACTCAAGCCTGGGTGACAGAGTGAGACTCTGTCTCAAAAAAAAAAAAGAAAAGAAAGGAAACATTTCAGGACTTCTTGAAATGCTCCACAATAGAAAAATATTTGGTCTAGAACAAAGATGGAAGGGATCAAAGTCTGAAACAGTTGAAATACACTGAATATAACATATGTATTCACCAAGGTTATTCAAGGATGTAATCCTTCACCTTGTTCTATACAACTGTCTTCATGTTTCCTGTTTCTTTACAGCTTCATTACCTGATTAAAATTAAAATCAATAGATACATAAAATCAAAAGGTAGCCAAGTTGGGGTATGAGAATATGCACAGGATATGGTGCTTCTAGACAGAAATGAGATTCATGTGATTTAGGACCATGTCAGGAGCCTGTGTAAACATTCCTAATACTCAGAATGTGAGAAAACATCTGGGCCTGCGGATGGATACCTCCCAAATGTCAAGGACGTGCTTTAATTAGAGCTTTTAAAATGGACCAGTTGCAGCCAGTGCTATGGCTCATGACTGTAATCCCAGCATTTTGGGAAGCTGAGGCGGGAGGATCACTTGAGCCCAGGAGTTCGAGACCCTCCTGGACAACATAGTGAGACCCCTCATCTCTACATAAATTTTGTTTTTTAATTAGCCAGGCCTGGGGTACATGCCTGTGGTCCCAGCTACTCAGGAGGCTGAGGTGGGAAGATTGCTTGAGGTGGGAGGTGGAGGCTACTGTGAGCCATGATTGGGCCATGGCACTCCATCCTGAGTGACAGAGCGAGACCCTGTCTCAAAACAAAACAAACAAATAAACAAAACCAGAAACCTTGGTAGTGATGGTATACTGTAGTTTTGCAAAATGTTACCATTAGGGGAAACTGGTACATATCTCTGTATTATTTACTGCAAATGCATGCAAATGTGCTATTATCTCAATAAAATATTTCTATTTAAAAAATAAGGCCGGGTGCCATGGCTCTCACCTGTAATCTCAGCACTTTGGGAGGCCGCGGCAGAACGATCACTTGAGGTCAGGAGTTGGAGACCAACCTTGCCAACATGGTAAAACCCTGTCTCTACTAAAATGCAAACATTAGCCAGGCATGGTGGCCTGTGCCTGTGGTCCCAGCTACTCAGGAGGCTGAGGCAGGAGAATCGCTTGAACCCGGAAGGCGGAGGTTGCAATGAGTCGAGATCCTGCCACGGCACTCCAGCCTGGGCGACAGAGCGAGACTCAGTCTCAAAAGAAAAAAAAAAAAACCTTGAATTTTACATTGCTCTTTAGAATGTGGAAGGAACTTGGAAATTTTCTCTGAGGGTGAGAGGGAGCAAATATGCTCCCAAAAGGGGAAATTCTAAACGGAAAACAAACAAGGACATTTTCCACCTAGAAAAGATCTTGTATATTCGGGGAGGTAAAGGGGATTTCTGCAAATTATTGTGAGATGCATTGACAAGCCTCAATTCCTAAATGAAATGTTTTCTCCCAGGTCGTTTCAAGGCCAGTTTCCCCAGAAAACTACTCTTAGATGAACCTCTCTAAGAGAGAGATGGGCAAGTAGGAAGTGCTCTTAGCTCCCTCTCTCCCATCCCCATAGGATGAGGCCTACAGAGGAATCCCTTAGGTCAACTTACAGAGAAGGACCCTGAGGCCCTGAGGTTGGCCATTTGTCTTGTCTGTGTGGCCAGCAAGGGGACTGCTGGGCCTGGCAGTGTCTCAGGACTTCCTGGCCAGGGAGCTTCCTTTGTTGTCTCTGGAATCCCCCCTTGCCCTGTGTCCTTGAGTCTAGGACCTGGCACAGGTACATGTGATGCCATGCCCAGGGTGCTCTAATCCAGGCACTGGCCTCTAAGGAATGGTTACTGAGGGCCGGACCAAGTCCAGCAGAGCCAGCTCTCACCAGGCCTGTGCAGTGGGTGAGCATATGTGATGGAAGGACATATGCAGTGAGTGGGTATATGCAGTGGATGGGCATATGCAGTGGATGGGCATGTGTAGTGAGTGGGGATATGCGGTGAATGGGCATATGCAGTGGGTGGGCATATGCAGTGAGTAGGTATATGCAGTGGGTGGGCATATGCAGTGGGTGGGCATATGCAGTGAGTGGG
>NW_016807614.1:400848-405764 GCF_001698545.2 Rhinopithecus bieti | reverse complement strand
AAAGAAAGGAAACATTTCAGGACTTCTTGAAATGCTCCACAATAGAAAAATATTTGGTCTAGAACAAAGATGGAAGGGATCAAAGTCTGAAACAGTTGAAATACACTGAATATAACATATGTATTCACCAAGGTTATTCAAGGATGTAATCCTTCACCTTGTTCTATACAACTGTCTTCATGTTTCCTGTTTCTTTACAGCTTCATTACCTGATTAAAATTAAAATCAATAGATACATAAAAATCAAAAAGGTAGCCAAGTTGGGGTATGAGAATATGCACAGGATATGGTGCTTCTAGACAGAAATGAGATTCATGTGATTTAGGACCATGTCAGGAGCCTGTGTAAACATTCCTAATACTCAGAATGTGAGAAAACATCTGGGCCTGCGGATGGATACCTCCCAAATGTCAAGGACGTGCTTTAATTAGAGCTTTTTAAAAATGGACCAGTTGCAGCCAGTGCTATGGCTCATGACTGTAATCCCAGCATTTTGGGAAGCTGAGGCGGGAGGATCACTTGAGCCCAGGAGTTCGAGACCCTCCTGGACAACATAGTGAGACCCCCTCATCTCTACATAAATTTTGTTTTTTAATTAGCCAGGCCTGGGGGTACATGCCTGTGGTCCCAGCTACTCAGGAGGCTGAGGTGGGAAGATTGCTTGAGGTGGGAGGTGGAGGCTACTGTGAGCCATGATTGGGCCATGGCACTCCATCCTGAGTGACAGAGCGAGACCCTGTCTCAAAAACAAAACAAACAAATAAACAAAAACCAGAAACCTTGGTAGTGATGGTATACTGTAGTTTTGCAAAATGTTACCATTAGGGGAAACTGGTACATATCTCTGTATTATTTACTGCAAATGCATGCAAATGTGCTATTATCTCAATAAAAATATTTCTATTTAAAAAATAAGGCCGGGTGCCATGGCTCTCACCTGTAATCTCAGCACTTTGGGAGGCCGCGGCAGAACGATCACTTGAGGTCAGGAGTTGGAGACCAACCTTGCCAACATGGTAAAACCCTGTCTCTACTAAAAATGCAAACATTAGCCAGGCATGGTGGCCTGTGCCTGTGGTCCCAGCTACTCAGGAGGCTGAGGCAGGAGAATCGCTTGAACCTGGAAGGCGGAGGTTGCAATGAGTCGAGATCCTGCCACGGCACTCCAGCCTGGGCGACAGAGCGAGACTCAGTCTCAAAAAGAAAAAAAAAAAAACCTTGAATTTTTACATTGCTCTTTAGAATGTGGAAGGAACTTGGAAATTTTCTCTGAGGGTGAGAGGGAGCAAATATGCTCCCAAAAAGGGGAAATTCTAAACGGAAAACAAACAAGGACATTTTCCACCTAGAAAAGATCTTGTATATTCGGGGAGGTAAAGGGGATTTCTGCAAATTATTGTGAGATGCATTGACAAGCCTCAATTCCTAAATGAAATGTTTTTCTCCCAGGTCGTTTCAAGGCCAGTTTCCCCAGAAAACTACTCTTAGATGAACCTCTCTAAGAGAGAGATGGGCAAGTAGGAAGTGCTCTTAGCTCCCTCTCTCCCATCCCCCATAGGATGAGGCCTACAGAGGAATCCCTTAGGTCAACTTACAGAGAAGGACCCTGAGGCCCTGAGGTTGGCCATTTGTCTTGTCTGTGTGGCCAGCAAGGGGACTGCTGGGCCTGGCAGTGTCTCAGGACTTCCTGGCCAGGGAGCTTCCTTTGTTGTCTCTGGAATCCCCCCTTGCCCTGTGTCCTTGAGTCTAGGACCTGGCACAGGTACATGTGATGCCATGCCCAGGGTGCTCTAATCCAGGCACTGGCCTCTAAGGAATGGTTACTGAGGGCCGGACCAAGTCCAGCAGAGCCAGCTCTCACCAGGCCTGTGCAGTGGGTGAGCATATGTGATGGAAGGACATATGCAGTGAGTGGGTATATGCAGTGGATGGGCATATGCAGTGGATGGGCATGTGTAGTGAGTGGGGATATGCGGTGAATGGGCATATGCAGTGGGTGGGCATATGCAGTGAGTAGGTATATGCAGTGGGTGGGCATATGCAGTGGGTGGGCATATGCAGTGAGTGGGCATATGCAGTGAGTGGGCATATGCAGTGGGTGGGCATATGCAGTGAGTGGGTATATGCAGTGGGTGGGCATATGCAGTGGGTGGGTGTATGTCATGGGTGGCATATGCAGGGCTGGGCACCTGCCGCAAGTGGGCTGTCACGGGAGACTTTGCCCACACTAAGAGACTCTGAGTTTCAGTTTTCTGCCGCCTGACATGATGCTATCTGCCACTGCCTGTAAATCCATTTTTAACCCCCAGCTAGGGAAGCTGAAGGAAGAGGAACAGCAGGGCCACCAGCTCAGCCCAGTGGCTGCATTGTTCTCCCCTGACATTGTTCTCAGGCCGGCTCTGCTTACCCAGAAGGCCCCCGTGAGCCCTGGGGAATCCGATGAGATTGTTTTTCCCAAGACTGGGCTCTTCAGGTGTAAGCTGCAGTTCTTGGGCCACGTAGGTTACTGTGGCATTTCTGCAGCAGGAAAGAGGAAGGAACTTCTGACCCGTGCGGCAACGGCATCAACAATGTGCACCCCCACCAGCCAGCCGCGCGAAGAGGAAAGGAGCTCAGTTTCCATAGTGATAAATCACCAGGAAGGGAGCCTGGAGGGAGCCGGCAATAAGACTGCTCCCTTCCCCTGGCTCCCTGCAAACGCATTCCCAACACCAGAGTCGGTTAGCGGCCTGGCGCCTCTCCAGACTGAGCCCCCAGAACCGCAGGTAGAGGAAGACAGAAGGGACTCTGCCAGATGGAAAACAAATTCCCAGCTCCTCTTCAACGTGTCAGTAAAGCATGGATGCCCAAGCAAATGCATCGGGGCCCAGGGCTGTGCCACAACTGGGTGGCCACATGCCACATGTGAAGCTCTCGATGCATGCCACCTACATGATTCCATTCCGTTCTCTTATATTATGCCCTACACACGACTGTGTTCTATTAAATAAGCCCACAGCACAGGTGCTATTAGCCCTTTTATCACAGAAGAAGAAACAGGCCTTGTGAGGGAGAGACATGCACCAGAGACAATTCACCAAGTTAACAATAGCTCCTGAAGGTCTCAAGGCACTCTTTTGAGATTCTTTCTCTTGCCAAAATCAGACCATTTTCCCCAAAGAAAACATTTGAGTTTTTTTGAAATGCTCTGGGAAGTCACTTATCCCAAACCTCATCAGCCACTCCTTATGCAGCCACGGTCTCTTGCCTGTAACCCTTGCATGTGCTGTTCCTTCTGCTTGAAATACTGTTCCCTGCTTTCTTGGTCAGCTAACTCCTCAGGGGACTTGTTTCATCCCTCCTTCCCAGTAGCTCAGATGCCTTGCTTTCTGGGCTCCCACAGAACTTACACCATATGGTGAAGCAACACAGAGTAGTAGTATGAGAAAAGGCTCTTCTAGGCCCAGACTAGCTGTGTGACCTCAGGGGATTTGCTTAACCTCTCTGAGCCTTGATTTCTCCATAGGCAAGATGGAGAGAATGCGAGCATCTGCCTCACAGTGTGTCTATGAGGACTGGACGTTAACACATGTAAAGCACTTAGAAAATGCTTGCCTGTGGTTAATGCTCTAGAAACATTAGTCACTAAAGAATTAAGTTCTTAAAGCAAGAGCCATCCTTCATGGATATCTCTAGATCTAGAGGTTTAGGCCCTACTAGGTGTGGAGCAAACGTCCCTCTGGATTCATGGGAGACTATTTTCCAGCTACCGTTTAGACATGGTGCTAGGCACCTTGATTCATAATAGTTAATTTAGTTAAGTCATTCCAGGACTGGTCCCAGGTAGCCAAGGACCAGCATTTTGTCAGTGTAGCCTGCAGCATTCTTGAATGGCCCCTCTGATTGCCTGATATCCCCTCCAGACTCCCTGCCCTGCCCAGGCCTGAAAACAGTCCCCACACTCAGTGACGGGTGAAGAGGCCCTCAGCCTTGCCACAACAGGGGTTACCCATGTGGTCTGTAAACACCAAGAGATTTAAATAAGGGACATACCTGCATCCCAGGGGCCACTCAGACGGCAAAAGACAAACCCCACCTTGGGCAGCCACTCTCCTGCATGGTTTCGCTTGAAAAAATGAAACAAAACTCTTCATGCAAATACTCGGGTTTTAAACAAAGTTATGTAACAGCCAAGTCTCTCCACTTAAAAATACAGTCTTCTCCAAATCTATAGAGACAGGATGCCGACCAGAGGTTGCCTGGGACTTGGAGAGGGATCGGAGGACGATTGCCAATGGGCTAGAGGGAACTTTTGGGGGTGAAGAAAATGTGCTGAACTGGATTGTGGTGTTGCTTGTACAACTCTGTCTTCACAAATTGTAGGGTTCCCAAATGTAGTCAATAAAAATACAGGATGCCTAGTTAAATTTCAGATACGCAACAAATATTATTTTTAATATAAGTATGTCTCAGATGGAGCATCCTTGCATATTGCATGGGATATACTTACACTAAGAAGGCATTTACTGGGCCAGGCGCAGTGGCTCATGCCTGTAATCCCAGCACTTTGGGAGGCTGAGGCGGGTGGATCACCTGAGGTCGTGAGTTTGAGACCAGCCTGCCCATCATGGAGACACCCCATCTCTACTAAAAATACAAAATTAGCTGGGCATGGTGGCACATGCCTGTAATCCCAGCCACTTGGGAGGCTGAGGCAGGAGAATTGCTTGAACCCGCGAGGTGGATGTTGCAGTGGGCCGAGATTGCGCCATTGCACTGCACTCCAGCCTGGGTAACGAGAGTGAAACTCCGTCTCCAAAAAAACAAAAAAAAAAAAAGAAAGAAAAAGAAAAAAGAAATCATTTGCTGTTTACCTAGAATTCACTTTTTTTTTTTTTTTGAGACGGAGTCTGGCTCTGTCACCCAGGCTGGAGGGC
>NW_016807614.1:379363-400615 GCF_001698545.2 Rhinopithecus bieti | reverse complement strand
GCCCCTTTTTTTTTTCTTTTTTTTTTTTTTGAGTCAGAGTCTCACTCTGTTGCCCATGCTGGAGTGCAGTGGCGCGATCTCGGCTCACTGCAGCCTCCGCCTCCCTGGTTCAGGTGATTCTCCTGCCTCAGTCTCCCAAGTAGTTGGAATTACAGGTACACACACAACACCCAGCTAATTTTTGTATTTTTAGTAGGGGCGGAATTTCACCACTTTGGCCAGGCTGGTCTTAAACTCCTGACCTCAAATGAGCTGCCTGCCTAGGCCTCCCAAAGTGCTGGGATTACAGGCCTGAGCCACTGTGCCCAGCCTGGAATTCACATTTAACTGGATATCCTGTATTTTATGTGCAAGCCTAACTAAGAGACCCTGAATTAATTATACACTTACAATGTGTGAGCTTTATGGTAGGTAAAGCTGTTAAATTTAGCACAATGCCTAGAATAATATTGTTGCTTAAAAAAATACAGCTTTGGCTGGGCAGGGTGGCTCATGCCTATAATCCCAGCACTTTGGAAGGCCAAGGCAGGTGGATCACCTAAGGTCAGGAGTTCAAGACCAGCCTGGCCAACATGGTGAAACCCTATCTCTACTAAAAATACAAAAAAAAAAATTAGCTGGGCCTGGAGGCAGGTGCCTGTAAATCTCAGCTACTAGGGAGGCTGAAGCAGGAGAACTGCTTGAACCCGGGAGGTGGAGGTTGTAGTGAGCTAACATCACGCCACTGCACTCCAGCCTGGGTAGCAAAAGCAAAACTCCATCTAAAAAAAAAAAAAAACAAAAAAAACCCCAGCTTTACCTTCCATGCACTTCCTCCCCACTATCACCTCTAGCACAATACAACTACAAAAACCATCCCACCTGCCCAGGAACCCATAGAAGCCACCAAGGTAGGAAATACATTCTTTTTTGTTTATTTGTTTGTTTTTTTGAGATGGAATTTCACTCTTGTTGCCCAGGCTAGAGTGCAATGGTGCGATCTCCGCTCACCGCAACCTCCGCTTCCCAGGTTCAAGTGATTCTCCTGCTTCAGCCTCCCCAAGTAGCTGGACTTACAGACATGGGCCACCATGCCTGGCTCATTTTGTGTTTTTAGTAGAGATGGGGTTTCTCCATGTTGGACAGGCTGGTCTTGAACTCCCAACCTCAGGTGATCTGCCCGCCTCAGCCTCCCAAAGTGCTAGGATTACAGGCGTGAGCCACTGCGCCCTGCTAATAGGAAATACATTCTAAACAGTCACATTAGCTTTGTCTTCCCGGTGCCCACGGCCTGCAGAGGGCAAGACTCAAGGTCAGAAACATCACAGGACAGGCTGGGCACGGTGGCTAACAGGGATTACAGGCGTGAATCACTGCGCCCAGCAGGGATGGAGTTTTATCATCCTAGCAAGGTTGTCCCTTATCTACTGAGGACTTTAATTAATCAAATATACATGTAAATACAAATAGAAAAATCATTGACTACTTAGTCAATGCTATTTTGGATAAAATATTCCCAATAATGAGATTTATAAAATACAAATAATGAAGGGGCCAGTAGTGGTGGCTCATGCCTATAATCACAACACTTTGGGAGGCAGAGGCAGGAGGATCACATGAGCCCAGGAGTTTGAGGCCAGCCTGGGCAGCATAGTGAGACTCCATCACTAAAACAAACAAACAAACAACAACAACAAAACAAAGCAAAACAAAAATTAGCTGGGCTTGGTGGTGCATGCCTGTAGTCCCAGCTATTCAGGAGGCTGAGTTGGGAGGATGAGGCCCCAGAGTTCAAGGCTGTAGTGAGCCATGGTTGTGCCACTGTACTCTAGCCTGGGCAACAGAGCGAGACCCTGCCTTAAAACATAAAATAAATAAATACATAATAAAAATAATGGAGGGGTTGTTGATGGTGAAAAGGTAGGACTGCCAGCCTGCTCAGAATTATGGAACATTTTAAAGCAGCCAAAAACATTTTTCTCTGTGATAATCAAGGTATCAGGGGTGAATTTCTGCAGGACTAAAAGAAACTCTACATGCATTTGATGGTATTTTTCATCTAAGGACTAAATTCTTTTAACAAGCAACTCATTTGGTTTACCCTCTATAGGCTTGAAATAGTAGGATATTTCTGAAGGGAACTTCGACTTGTTTCTTATTTGTTTGTTTTGCTTGTTTGTTTGTCTTGCTTGTTTGTTTGTCTGTCTGAGACAGGGTCTTGCTGTGTAGCCCAGGCTGGAGTGCAGTGGTGTGATCTCAGCTCACTATAACCTCCATCTCCCAGGCTCAGGTGATCCTCCCACCTCAGCCTCCTGAGTAGCTGAGACTACAGGTGTGCACCACCACACCTGGCTGATTTTTTGTATTTATGTAGAGACAAAGTCTCACTGTATTGCTCAGGCTAGTCTTGAATTCCTGGGCTCATGTGATCCTCTCACACTGGCCTCCCAAAGTGCTGGGATTACAGGAGTGAGCCGCTGTGCCTGGTCTCAACTTTTTTTTTTCTTTAATTTCAAGTGACTCAAAAGAAAACAAGGAAAAAATAAAATAAAGTGTTAAGGCATAAGCAGTTAATGGGCAGTTAGTTCCTGCCCCCTTTTGAAATTACAGACACTTGACAATGACGCCATCTAGTGGAAGATTAGCAGGTCAGACGAAAACCCATCTATTTGTAATTTATCAGTCGCAGCTTCTCCTAAATGCTTTTCTTTTCTTTTTTTTTTTTTTTTTTTGAGATGGAGCAACCTCCACCTTCTGGGTTCAAGTGATTCTCGTGCTTCAGCCTCCCGAGTAGCTGGGATTACAGGTGTGCACCACCATGCCTGGCTAATTTTTTGTATTTTTAGTAGGGACGGGGTTTTACCATGTTGCCCAGGCTTGTCTCAAACTCCCGGCCTCAAGTCTGTCCACCCGCCTTGGCTTCCCAAAGTGCTGGGATTACAGGTGAGAGCCACTGCACCTGGCCGCCCTAAACACTTTTAAAATAGCTTTGGACACTCTCATTGCTTATTTCACTTTTACATTGTTATTTCTAATACAGACAAACTATTGATGTTAAAAAGTATATAAAATATGTAATACAGAAATAGTACATTGAAAATATATAAAACAGGCCAGGTATGGTGTCTCATGCCTGGAATCCCAGCACTCTGGGAGGCCAAGGAGGGAGGGTCACTTAAGTTCAGGAGACCAGCCTGGGCAACATGGCAATACCTCGTCTCCACAAATAAAAAAAATTAGCCAGGTGTGATGAAGCATGCCTGCAGCCCCAGCTACTGGGGAGGCTGAGGCAGCAGGATCACTTGAGCCCCAGAGGTCGAGGCTGCAGTGCTCACTGCAAGTTTTTTGCCCAAAAAAACTTGAGTTTCAGCCCAAACACCATTCCCATTGAATAGCAAGCAACTTTGAGCAAATATCTCAGCTTCTCCCTCTGTAAATTCCAACAGTAAGGCTCTTCTAGCACTATGTACAAACAAGTATTTCAGCCTTCCTACAAAGAGACAGACTATCTTTATAGTTAGTTTCTTTTCTTTTCTTTTCTTTTTTTTTTTTTTTAGATGGGGTCTTGTTCTGTTGCCCAGGCTGCAGTGCAGTGGTGTGATCATGACTCACTACAGCCTTGAGCTCCCGGGCTCAGGCACTCCTCCTGCCTCAGCCTCCCCAGTAGCTGGGAGCACAGGCACGCCCCACCACATCTGACTAATTTTTAAATTATTTGTAGAGATGAGGTCTTGCCATGTTGACCAGGCTGGGTTTTTTCATGTGTGAAATAGAACACATCACAGGGTCATCATGAGGATGGAGTCAGCTGGCCATCTAATGAACTGACATTTAACCAGGAGGTACTCAGTAAGTGCTAGATTCTTCTCTTTGGAACCTGAAAGACCAGAGGAGAGCCCAGCAAACTCAGAGAAGCAGGAAAGACCATTCACAGGATGTTGTTCCTGGGTGCTGATGCCCTACAATTGGGAGGTCACCAGTCCACTCCTGGGATGGCCACCAAAACTCACTTATTCACAGCTATGGACTGACAGAGCAAGAATCAGGAGAAATAGGTGAGTTTCGTCTGACCTGCTAATCTTCCACTAGATGGCGTCATTGTCAAGTGTCTGTAATTTCAAATGTGCTAGGAAGGAACTGATTGCCCATTAACTGCTTATGCCTTAACACTTTATTTTTATTTGTCCTTGTTTTTCTTTTGAGTCACTTGAAATTAAAGAAAAAAATGTTGAGTCCAGGCACAGCGGCTCACTCCTGTAATCCCAGCACTTTGGGAGGCCAGTGTGAGAGGATCACATGAGCCCAGGAATTCAAGACTAGCCTGAGCAATACAGTGAGACTTTGTCTCTACATAAATACAAAAAATTAGCCAGGTGTGGTGGTGCGCACCTGTAGTCTCAGCTACTCAGGAGGCTGAGGTGGGAGGATCACCTGAGCCTGAGAGATGGAGGTTACAGTGAGCCGAGATCACACCACTGCACTCTAGCCTGGGCTACATAGCAAGACCCTGTCTCAAACAAACAAACAAGCAAGACAAACAAACAAGAAACAAGTTCACCCAGGTCAGCTGGTGTAGTCTTCCCAGAATCCTCAGCAACCCCTTCCCTGAGGGAGATGTGGGGGTCTCCTGGCATCACTTTGGGACCCAGCGAGTACAGCATTCTCCCAGGTGGCAGCCCAGGCCATTCTGGATACAAGACAGCAAGACAGAGTCACCAGAGCCCCTACTAGTTCCCTGCCCCTACAAGGAATCCCAAAGCCTCCCTTCTTTCCTCGTGCTCAGCCTGTGGTAAACACCCAGATTTTCTGGAATCGTCTTCTCTCCATTAACAAAATCTTGACAAATCATCTCTTAGGATAGATCACTTCTGCAGGCAGCTAAGGGCCTACCTAGATCCTTATTGACTTTGGTTCAGCTGGGCACGGTGGTGCATGCCTGTAATCCCAGCACTTTAGGAGGCCGAGGCAGGTGGATCCCCTGAGGTCAGAAGTTTGAGACCAGCCTAGCCAACGTGGCAAAACCCGTCTCTACTAAAAATACAAAAATTAGCTGGGCGTGGTGGTGCGTGCCTGTAATCCCAGCTACAAGGGGAGCTGATGTAAGAGGATAGCTTGAGCCTGGGAGATAGAGGTTGCAGTGAGCTGAGATTGTGCCACTGCACTCTAACCTGGGCAACAGAGCGAGACTCCATCTCAAAAAAAAGCAAAACACACACACACACACACACACACACATCCATGGTTAAGTCATAATCTTAGTTAAGTATTACTGGTTTCACCTGGGAGGTTACCTTTGGTAAAGTCCGAAAGCCAGGAATATCGGCTATTTGTCCTGGCTAGAGTGGTAATAAGAGATTTGGTTAAAAGTCAGGCTCTGCTCTGTTTTGCATTGTGTTACCTGATTTTTTTTTTTTACTTTTAGGGTATCAGAAATTACATTATGAGAGAGCTTTTAGCCTTAATGTGTAATAGCTAGGTAGGAAATATACTTCAAGGGATGGCTAATGGCAGTTATGGGGGAATATTCAGTTCTTTGCATGTTTAGATCAGAGAACCATGCTCTTGACCACCTAGAAGGTATGGAAACATACCCACCCCCTCACCCCCTGAGAGATAAGACTCCTATAAGGGATAGCCGGATTCCCTTTATTTAGGGATCCAAGCCTGCCTATTAGTCCCTGGAAACTGCATACTTTCCTGGCCCTGTTCCTTAAAAGGCTCCACCCTAAAGCCAGTAATTAACTTACGTCCTTTTTTTTTTGTTTTGAGACAGAGTCTTGCTCTGTCGCCCAGGCTGGAGTGCAATGGCACGATTTCGGCTCACTGCAACCTCTGCCTCCCAGGCTCAAGTGATTCTCCTGCCTCAGCCTCCAGAGTAGCTGGGATTACAGGTGTGTGCCACCACATCTGGCTAATTTTTGTATTTTTACAAAATTAGAGATGGGGTTTTGACATGTTGGCCAGGCTGGTTTCGAATTCCTGACCTCAGGTGATCTGCCCACCTCAACCTCCCAAAGTGCTGGGATTACAGGCGTGAGCCACTGCACCCAGCCTTAACTTACGACTTTAAAGAACTCTCCATGTGTAAGATTTTCCTGGCCATCTTGAAACCGCCTTTGCAAAATGACTGAGACAGTGAAAAAGATCTAACTTAATTGACTCCATTTTTCTTCTAACCTCCAAGCTGTCCTTGTCCATTCCTGGACAGGCTGAACTAACTTTGGGAGAAACTTAGTTTGTAGTTTAAAATAAAGACAAGCTGGGTGCGGTGGTGGCTGGGTGAGGTGGCTCAGGCCTGTAATCCCAGCACTTTGGGAGGCTGAGGCAAGTGGATCACCTGAGGTTAAGAGTTTGAGACCAGCCTGACCAATATGGTGAAACCCTGTCTCTACTAAAAATACAAAAATTAGCTGGGTGTGGTGACAGTCACCTGTAGTCCCAGGTACTCGGGAGGCTGACACAAGACAATTGCTTGAACCTGGGAGGTGGAGGGTGCAATGAGCTGAGATCCCACCACTGCACTCCAGCCTGGGCAACAGAGCGAAGACTCCATCTCTAACATAAACAAACAAACAGAGACATTAACAGCCCGTTCCCAAAGCAGACCTCTTTCTTGCCTGAGGACTAGATTGCCTTTGTAGGACTAACATTAGCCACAAGATTAGAGATTATGGTTTAAGAGTCATGCAACTGGAAGCTGCAAGATTCTGATCCTCCCTAAACTGCTGCTAAGATCAGTGCCTGAGATATTTTGCAGACCCTGCTCTTGGTGGATCAGCTGGCACCACCCAGGTGGATAAACTGACTCATCTGATCTTGTGGTCCCCACCCAGGAACTCAGTTCAAGAAGACAACTTTTACTCCCTGTGGATTTCATTCCTGACCAATCAGTACTCCTGGCTTCCTGGCTTCCCCCAACCCACCAAGTTGCCCTTAAAAACTCTGCTGCCTGAAAGCTTGGGGAGACTGATTTGAGTAACAATAGAACTCTGGTCTACTGCAAAGCCGGCCCTGTGTGAATCGCTCTTTCTCTATTGCAATTCTCCTGTCTTAATAAATCAGTCTGACCAGGCAGTGGGCAAGGTGAACCCATTGAGCTGTTACAGTCTCTTTTTTTTTTTTTTTTGAGACGGAGTCTCGCTCTGTCGCCCGGGCTGGAGTTCAGTGGTGCGATCTCGGCTCACTGCAAGCTCCACATCCTGGGTTCACCCCATTCTCCTGCCTCAGCCTCCCGAGTAGCTAGGACTACAGGCGGCTGCCACCACGCCTGGCTAACTTTTTGTATTTTTTTTTTTTTAGTAGAGATGGGGTTTCACCATGTTAGCCAGGATGGTCTCAATCTCCTGACCTCGTGATCTGCCCGCCTCGGCCTCCCAAAGTGCTGGGATTACAGGTGTGAGCTGCCATGCCCAGCCGAGCTGTTACAATCTTAACTGCAGTCATTCACACCCTTTTCCTTGGTTTGAGTAAAATATAGATTTGTTATTGGAAAGGGGTCTCAATCTAGACCTCAAAAGAGGGTTCTTGGATCTCACACGAGGTAATTCAGGGTGAGTCCACAGAGTAAAGTGAAAGCAAGTTTTTATTAGAAAAGTAAAGAAACAGAACAATGGCTACGCCATAGGCAGAGCAGCTCCGAGGGCCGCTGGTTGGCTATTTTTGGATATTTCTTAATTATATGCTAAACAAAGGATGGATTATTCATGAGCTTTCTGAGAAAGGGGCAAGGAATTCCTGGAACTGATGATTTCTATTCCTTATGGACCGTATAGGTTAACTTCCAGACATTGCCATGCCATTTGTAAGCTCTCATGGCACTGGTGGGAGTGTCTTTTAGCATGCTAATGTATTATACTTAGCATATAATGAGCAGCAAGGACAGCCAGAGGCAACTTTCCTTGCCATCTTGATTTTGGTGGGTTTTGGCAGCTTCTTACTGCATCCTGTTTTATCAGCTGGGTCTTTGTGACCTGTATCTTGTGCTGATCTTCTGTCCTGGGACTAAGAATGTCTAATCTGGGAGTGCAGCCAAGCAGGTCTCAGCCTCATTCTACACAGCCCCTATTCAAGAGGGAGTTGCTCTGGTTCGAATGCCTCTGAAATATTTGCTAAATGCTTTTTTTCTTTTTTTTTGACAGAGTTTTGCTCTTGTTCTCCAGGCTGGAGGGCAATGGCACAATCTTGACTCACTGCAACCTCCACCTCCCGAATTCAAGCGATTCTCCTGCCTCAGCCTCCCAAGTAGCTAGAATTACAGGCATGCACCACCATGCCTGGCTAATTTTTTGTATTTTTAGTAGAGATGAGGTTTCTCCATGTTGGTCAGGTTGATCTCAAACTCCCGACCTCAGGTGATCCACCCACCTCGGCCTCCCAAAGTGCTGGGATTACAAGCGTGAGCTAACGTGCCCAGCCTTGCTAAATGCTTTAATATCATAAACTGCTTTAACTTTTTCTTTTTCTTTTTTTTTGAGACTGGAGTCTTGCTCTGTCACCCAGGCTGGAGTGCAGTGGCTCGATCTTGGCTCACTGCAGCCTCCACTTCCTGGGTTCAAGCGATACTCCTGCCTCAGCCTCCCAAGTAGCTGGAACTACAGGTATGTGCCACTACGCCTGGCTAATTTTTGTATTTTTTTAGTAGACTCGGGGTTTCACCATGTTGGCCAGGATGTTTCTTTAATTTGATAATTGTTCAACTTACCTGCTTTGGAGCCATTCGATTCTAAATAAGCCCTATTAGTTTTGAGATAATGCCTAACCTCCTAGGAATGCAGCCCAGCAGGTCTCAGCCTCACTTTACCCAGCTCCTACTCAAGATGGAGTCATTCTTGTTCCAATGCCTCTGACACACTCCCCCTCCCTTTTACAAGGGGACTTTTCATCCTAAGCGTTGTAGAGCGATGAGGATCCATCCTCCGTAATTTCTTTAGGAGAAATACGTGTGATGGCATTCCTGCCTAACTATTAGGTTACCTTATATTCAGGATAGAGAGGAGCTTAGAGAGCCACAGTATGGTCAGGGTCATTCATAACTGTGAGTTCTGACAAAAGGTGATATTTAGAAGATTAATAAGTGTTCAATTTAAGAAATTATCCAAAGTAAACTAAATAAGGAGGCTTTCCATCAATTAGACAACTGTGTTGGAACCAAGCTGAGATGGAGTGGCTAGCCAATTCCGTCTGCGCCCAGAATTAGATATTGATCCAGATTTTTATGTTACTCATTCCTCTCTTTTTCTGAGCAGCAGCCAGAAATCACTGGTTGGTTCACAGGAATAAGCAGGGTCAGTTTAAATTGCAGAAAAAACTAAGAAGAATTTTTGTCTTTTTATTAGTTCAGTCTACGCAGTTAGTTCCTGTTTTGCTGAATGCTTATAGACTCATTAGTTTTCCAACAGAGTCTTGGAAGTTCTTTCCTCTCCATTTTAATGGCACACGTTCCAAAGTTATCATACACTTGCATTTAAGAGTACTTGTCAGAGTTCTATAGCTGATTATAAACCACCTTTTGAAGAGGATCAAAACAAGACAATTGGCTGTAGATGATGTGAAAGGAAAATAAATCTTGGAACTCTGAAATCACTAAGCAAAATGGAAAAGTCACGTTGGGAACTGCATCAGGCAAACCTGCCTCCCATTCTTTTTTTTTTTTGAGACGGAGTCTCGCTCTGTCACCCAGGCTGGAGTGCAGTGGCCGGATCTCAGCTCACTGCAAGCTCCGCCTCCTGGGTTTATGCCATTCTCCTGCCTCAGTCTCCTGAGTAGCTGGGACTACAGGCGCCTGCCACCACGCCTAGCTAATTTTTGTATTTTTAGTAGAGATGGTGTTTCACTGTGTTAGCCAGGATGGCCTTGATCTCCTGACCTCGTGATCCGCCCGTCTCGGCCTCCCAAAGTGCTGGGATTATAGGCTTGAGCCACTGCTCCTGGCCCCTCCCTTCTTAAATAAGATAGCTACAAAGATTTAAAAAAAAAGAACCATATACCTCCCTTACAATTTGCCCACAAGTAAATTCCTTGGGGGTCTCAAGATCTTTTCCTTAGAACCCTTCTGTTGAATTTCACGCTGGCAGTGTAAATTGATAGCTTATTTTCACAGGTCCAGGACAAAGAATAGAACTCAAAGTCATCCCTCTGCTCACCTGAGACAAATGCATATCTGATTTCTTCCGCTGCCCTACTGTTTACATTATCGTATGTAAAAATGCAGATTTACTGAGTGAGACAATGGCATAAGTAACTATTCATCTACTCCCCTGCCTTATGTAAACTGTGTAAAGGCTGGGCAAAGACTCAGAAAGATGCAACCATTTGTCTCTTATCTACCCAGACATTTTAAAAATTTCTTCCTCTTCCTGCAATATCCATCCTTCCCCTTTTAAATATTGAAGCCCTCAAAATCTTTGGAGAATGGCACAGTCTCCTGGGCACATGTCCTTAACCTTGAAAATAAACTTTCTAAATTGATTGAGACCTGTCTCAGATACTTTTATTTAACAATGACAAAAAGTCTTAGGGCAGCCACGGTTGAAGACACAACTGACTAGAAATTTTGGTTATTTCTGTGGCATGCAACAATTTTACATTGCAGTTATAATTACTGATAGCATACAATAATAAGTCATGTCAGAATTACAGGAGTTTCCCATAATTTTGGAGCATAAAATCAACAACACATTCATACAAATAAAATCCAAAGAAAGCCAAACACTGTTTTATATTTGACCATGCTTCCTGTATGATTTTAATATACCAAATAGGCCAAACATTTCATTTTGAACTTACGGAACTTAACATCTAAAATGATTAATCAGGTCAGAAAAAGACATCATTTAGAATTTGATTTTGGAAAGTTTGTCAAATATCAGAGATTTAAAGCACTTGATATTATAAAATAAAATCCCAGGTCACCATAAGTCATTTATTTAGTCAAATTGATAACTCAAAGATTTTTTAAAAGGCAAAAAACCTTTACTCATTGATAGCGGGCAAACAGCTTTCCAAATAATGTCTCTTTTCCTCCCTTCTTTTCCTGTAGCTTATTTAAAAGCGAACAAAATCTTTCATTGTCTTTTAATATTATGTGAAAATGTTGTTCAAGAAAGAAAGTCAAATTTCACTTTTGCATTAATGTACTATTAATGTCAAACCCAATTCTTAATAAAACCTTATAGACAAATCTATACAATCTTAATGATTCACCATGGGGTAAGATTCTCATAAACCTTTTGTAAGATTTTGCTTTCTCTCTAAATTTAAAAAAAAAAAAAAGTTCCAAGGAAAACTGTTGTGCTTTTATTTCAATGTTTGATTTATTGAAAAAACTGAATTAACCCCCCTTTAACTTTAGCCAATATGTTCACACATAGCATTTCTTTTATGANAACCTTTACTCATTGATAGCGGGCAAACAGTTTTCCAAATAATGTCTCTTTTTCCTCCCTTCTTTTTCCTGTAGCTTATTTAAAAGCGAACAAAAATCTTTCATTGTCTTTTAATATTATGTGAAAATGTTGTTCAAGAAAGAAAGTCAAATTTCACTTTTGCATTAATGTACTATTAATGTCAAACCCAATTCTTAATAAAACCTTATAGACAAATCTATACAATCTTAATGATTCACCATGGGGTAAGATTCTCATAAACCTTTTGTAAGATTTTTGCTTTCTCTCTTTATTTAAAAAAAAAAAAAAAAAAATCAATGTTCCAAGGACGATACAGAGAAGATTAGCATGGCCCCTGCACAAGGATGACACGCAAATTCGTGAAGCGTTCCATATTTAAAAAAAAAAAAAAGTTCCAAGGAAAACTGTTGTGCTTTTATTTCAATGTTTGATTTATTGAAAAAACTGAATAATACCCCCTTTAACTTTAGCCAATATGTTCACACATAGAATTTCTTTTATGAGATTAACCTTTCACAACCGTCCACAACTTGCTCAAACCTCAGCTTTATCCTATTTAAATTTCACAGTCCTTTTTTTTTTTCCTCTTTTTTTCTTTTTGAGACAGAATCGTTTCGTTGCCCAGGCTGGAGTGCAGTGGTGTGATCTAGGCTCACTGCAAACTCTGTATCCTGGATTCAAGAGATTTTCGTGCCTTAGCCTGGCGAGTAGCTGGGATTATAGGCCTGCGCCACCATGCTTGGCTAAGTTTTATATTTTTAGTAGAGACATGGTTTTGCCATATTGCCCAGTCTGGTCTTGAACTCCTGGACTCAAATGGTCAAGTAACCTGCCTCAGCCTCTCAAAGTGTTGGGATAGGTGTGAGCCACTGCACCCAGCCAAAATAATCTTTTAACCCTCCAAACTAGGCCAAAAAATCCACATTCCCATGCCTTCTTGTAATCTTTTACCAAAAACATTGGACTTTTCTTACACACCTTGTATGCATGTCCCAGTGTTAACTCTTAGCAACTTTTATTTTTGGTGAAAAACTTGGCCGGGCGCGGTGGCTCAAGCCTGTAATCCCAGCACTTTGGGATGCCGAGACGGGCGGATCACGAGGTCAGGAGATCGAGATCATCCTGGCTAATACGGTGAAACCCTGTCTCTACTTCAAAATACAAAAAACTAGCCGGGCGACGAGGCGGGCGCCTGTAGTCCCAGCTACTCGGGAGGCTGAGGCAGGAGAATGGCATAAACCCGGGAGGCAGAGCTTGCAGTGAGCTGAGATCCGGCCACTGCACTCCAGCCTGGGTGGCAGAGCAAGACTCCGTCTACAAAAAAAAAAAAAAAAAGAAAACTTGGCAAGTCCTGGGTGTGGAGCCTAGGACAGTAGGCAGTAGTGCAGATAAGGTCTGACTCTTTCCAGCATGGCCAAGGGGCATAGCTACCCTCACATATCCCCAGGCCTTCCCTAGACTCTAATGGTTCCAAAAGTCATAGAAGCAGTTTGTGTAGTTTAGTAAACACAATATCTGACCTGCCTAACTTAGACCAAATGTTTAAATTTTGAAGACATTTTTTATTTTACCAATAATCTTTAAAACTATCTATCTCCCAAAGATTATTTAAGTCATGTGAACTAAAAGGCATTAAAGTTTCTACTTTTCTGAGAAATACTTAAGTGCTTATTTTTCTTTAAACAAATTAACTAGAGATCTTTTATATAAACATGATACACACAACACATATAAATATGCACACAGAAGAAGAGCTTTTTTTTTTTTTTTTTTTTAAGACAGGATCTCACTCTGTCACCTAGGCTGGAGTATAGTGCCGTGATCTTGGCTCACTACAGCCTCGACCTCCC
The DNA here is from genome assembly GCF_001698545.2 of Rhinopithecus bieti. NCBI lineage: Eukaryota > Metazoa > Chordata > Mammalia > Primates > Cercopithecidae > Rhinopithecus > Rhinopithecus bieti. Next base: position 387,381 of record NW_016807614.1, on the reverse strand, counting down.
AGGATCAAGCAATTCTCATGCCTCAGCTTCCCAAGTAGCTGGGATTACAGGCACCCACCACCAGGCCCGGCTAATTTTTGTATTTTTAGTAGAGATGGGGTTTCACCATGTTGCCCAGGCTGGTCTCAAACTCCTGTCCTCAAGTGATCCACCCTTCTCAGCCTCCCAAAGTGCTGGGATTATAGGCGTGAGCCACTTGGCCCAGTTTTTAAGTTTCTTAACTGGATTACTAACTTCAGGTTGGCGCCCTTTGAGGAATAGGGTAAGGAAAGCATGCAACTTCCAAGAAGATGACTCTGATCCAAACATGGAAAGAGCCGAGTACCCCCCATAGCTGCCATTAGTCATCCCTAAAAGTATATTTTCCACCAAGTTGTTACATACCAATACTAAAAGCTCTCTCATAATGCAAAGTCATTTCTGATACCCCAAAAGTCAAAACATCAAGTAATGCAATGCATAACAGAGCAGAGCCTTAGATTTTGAGAGGGATCTCTCCGCTTTCAACTTCTGGGATTTCATGAGGAAAATAGGTTTTTCCCAAAACGGGGTCTGTCTCAGGTTCTTAGAAATTATCTCAGGTCTTCTCATGTGGGCATCAAGAGTGACAAGAAGACAAAATGGAGAAAACAATTCAGTTGACTGAGAAGAAAAAAACTTTTTAAAAAGAAATATTTGATTTAAGAAGAGAAAGAAACTGTAAAGGCCTTTTAAATAGATGCATAGCTTTGGCTGAGTGAGGTGGCTCAGGCCTGTAATCCCAGCACTTTGGGAGCTGGAGGCAGGTGGATCACTTGAGGTCAGGAGTTCGAGACCAACCTGGTCAACACAGTGAAACTCCGTCTCTACTAAAAATACAAAAATCAGCCGGGCATGGTGGCAGATGCCTGTAATCCCAGCTGAGGCAGGAGAATTGCTTGAATCTGAGAGGTGGAGCTTGCAGTAAGCAGAGATCATGCCATTACACTCCAGCCTGGGCGACAGAGGGAGATGTCATCTCAAATAATAGATATCTAGATAGATAGATAGATAGATAGATAGATAGATAGATAGATAGATACGTAGCTTGAATATCCACTTTTAATTTAGCTGAGTTTTAACCAAATCTCTTATTACCAGACTCTAGCCGGGACAAACAGACAGTATTTCTGGCTTTTGAACTTTACCAACGGTAATCTCCTAGGTGAAACCAATGAGCCTTAACTAAAGTTGTGACTTAATCATGGGCATAGGAGGTATTTTCAAAGAGATGGTGAGCGGTTTTATAAGATCTGGAATCTCCAAAGGTAACTCTAAGAAAGGAAAATTCAAGACTGGAAATCTGATGGGCCAGCTTGAATAGTGGGCTTATAGGGGTCCCAAGTCCACATTCTATCCTGTGGTACTCCTCTCTTCATGACAGAACAACACAGAAAGACAAATTCATGACACAAGGTACACCAGATTCACTACAGCCTAAGACTAGCCTCACAAAGACTTTTTCCTATTAATCAAAACCTTGCAGAGGAAACAGACAGTATTTTTTTTTTTTTAAACCATGTATTCAACCATTTTGCACAGAGAGAGGCCAGAAGCTTGACTGGTAAGAATTTTTTTTTTTTTTTTTAGGCAAGGTATCTCTCTGTCACCTAGGCTGGGGTGCAGTGACAAGATCTCTGCCCACTGCAACCTCCACCTCCCTGGTTCAAGTGATCCTTCCACCTCAGCCCTCCAAATAGCTGGGACTACAGGCGTGTACCACCACACCCAACTAATTTTTGTGGTTCTTTTTGTAGAGATGGGGGTTTCACCATGTTGCCCAGGCTGGTCTCAAACTCCCAATCTCAGGTGATCCTCCCACCTCAGCCTCCCAAAGTGCTGGGATTACAGGTGTGAGTCACTGCACCTGGTCTCTGACTGGTAAGAAATCCTTACCCTTTTGCCAGCATGCCAAGTTTCTAGGTTCCCTTTCTCTGTGTGACTTTGGTGGCCCTGCTTGCTGTGCCATAGCTATGGGGGCCAAGCCATGTGACAAAAGAAAATCATCTTTTTCTGTTTCATGGAACCATAAGCAAAAGCCTCTCAATTTTGCAAGATGCTGCCCAAGAGGCTGCATGGATAAATCAAATTAATATTTTTCATTCTGGCTGGAGCAAAATACATGTGACAAAACATAGACACTAGCCACCCCGCTGAGCACCCAATATCAACCTGGCAAGGCTCAAACTTGCCCCTGTTGGCCCCTGTTATCTTTGATCTACTCAAAGTGGAGTGGAAGGATCTCCAAACCAGGAGTTTCAACATGTGGTCTCTGGGCAAGACGGAAGAGTGGACAGTCACCCTGTGTGACAGAAAAGATAGAAAAGGGAAAGGAAAGGAAAGGAAGACAGAGAGAGGAAAGGGGAGGGAGTAAAGCATTGCCCGTGGCAGAGAAGGGGGGATGAGAAGCACCGGAAGGCCATAGAAAGAACCACCATCAAAGCAACACTGAAACAAAAGTTCAGGTGACTGCTTGTCAGGAACAAAGGGATCTTTTCCAGGAGTCCCATCAGATCTCAATTTTCCCCTTTGATGGAGGAAAAAACCCGCAGTCATCAGCAAAGAACGCAAGGTGGATTAATCCAAAGAGAATAGCTGTTAGCATCCCATAGTGCCAAATTCTTTTTTTTTTTTTTTTTTAGACAGTCTCGCTCTGTTGCCCAGGCTGGAGTACAGTAGCACTATTTCGGCTCGCTGCAACCTCCACCCCCCAGGTTCAAGTGATTCTCCTACCTCAGCCTCCTCAGTAGCTAGGATTACAGGTGCACACCACCATGCCTGGCTAATGTTTGTATTTTTAGTAGAGACGGGGTTTCACGATGTTGGCTAGGCTGGTCTCGAACTCCTGACCTCAAGTTATCTACCTGCCTCAGCCTCCCAAAGTGCTGAGGTTACAGGCATGAGCCACTGCGCCCAGCCACTAGATCCATTTTTAACTAAGAGGGGCCTTACTGAGGGGACCTCTAACCCCTATGTCTTGGGGGGAATCTAACCCTTCGAAGTTGGGCTTCTAACCCAACTTTTTGTCCCTTAACCAGGATAAAATGTACCCGTTACTTACCCAAAGTCGGTCAATTAGTGCTGCACAGATGATTTTCTTTTGGGCCAAGGGTCTATCTGGTAATGTCTTTTTGTGGTTTGCCAGGAAGATGTTCCTGGAAAAGGGTCAAGATGTTCCTGGAAAAGGGGTCCCGATACAGACCCCAAGAGAGGGTTCTTGGATTTCACACAAGAAAGAACTCAGGATGTGTCCACAGAGTACAGCGAAGACACCTTTATTAGAGAAGTGAAGAAACAGAAGAATGGTTACTCAAGAGGCATAGCAGCCCCGAGCGCTGCTGTTGGCTGTTTTTCTGGTTATGTCCTGATCGTATGCTAAACAACGGGTTGATTATTCATGAGTTTTCTGGGAAAGGGGAAGGAATTCTTGAAACTGAGGCAGTCCATGTAACTTTCAGACGTTGCCATGGTATTGTAAACTGTCATGGCACTGGTGGGAGTGTCTTTTAGCATGCTAATCCATTATAATTAGCATATAATGAGCAATGAAGACATTCCAGAGGTCACTTGTCATCTCAGTTTTGGCAAGTTTTGACTGGTTTCTTTATTGCATCCTGTTTTATCACTTGGGTCTTTGTGACCTATATCTTGTGCTGATCTCCTGTTCTGTGACTAAGAATGCCTAACCTGGGAATGCAATTCAGAAGGTCTCAGCCTCATTTTACCCAGCTCCTATTAAAAAGAATAGTTGCTCTGGTTGCAGCACCTCGCACCTCTGACACATTTGCTAAATGATTTAATGTCATAAATTGCTTCTTTAATGTGATAATTGTTCAACTTACCTGCTTTGGAGCAAAGGGCTGAGGAAGTGGAGTTAGCTATGTCCCCTCCCTAGCTATGCTGAGAAGAGTCAGACCTTATCTGTACTTCTTAGCTGGTGTTCTAGACTCCACACCTGGTACATAAATAAAATCTCTTACTTGCCAGGTTTTTCACCAAGAATAAAAGTAACTAAGAGGTAATATTGTAACATATGTAATTGAGAGTACTGGAGAAACAGTTTTACATGCAAAGTATGTAAGGAAAGTAGAATGTGTTTTTGGTAAAGAAGATATGGGAATATAGGTTTTTTGGCCTAATTTAGAGAGTTAAAGGATTGTTTTAAATTCGACAGGATAAAGCTAAAGTTTTGAGAAAGTTGTGAAAGGTTTGTGAAAGATTAATCTTATAAAACAAATTCTATGTGTTAACATATTGTCTAAGTTAAAGGGGTATTATTCAGTTTTTCCATAAATTGAACATTGAAATAAAACCACAACAGAGTTTTCTTAGGGCATTGATTTGATCCTTTTTTTTTTTTTGACACAGAGTCTCGCTCTGTTGCCCAGGCTGGAATACAGTGGTGCAATCTGGGCTCACTACAACCTCCACCTCCCAGGTTCAAGCGATTCTCATGCCTCAGCCTCCCAAGTAGCTGGGATTACAAGTGTGTACCACTAAGCCTGGCTAGTTTTTGTATTTTTAGTACAGATGGGATTTCACCATGCTGGCCAGGCTGGTCTCAAACTCCTGACCTCAAGTGATCCACCCAGCTCAGTCTCCCAAAGTGCTGGGATTACAGGCTTGAGCCATTGCGCCTGGCCAATTTGATCCTTAACAGAAAATTGTAAAGGGCTATAAAAGGCTTATCATAATCTTACCTTATGGTCAAACTAATTAAAATTAAATAAATTTGTCTACAGCTTTTATTAAGAATTGGGTTTGACATTAATAGTACACTAATGCAAAGGTGAAATTTGGCTTTCTCTCTTGAATAAAATTTTCACGTAATATTAAAAGATAACGAAAGATTTTGCTTGCCTTTTGAATAAACTACAGGGAAAAGAAGGGAAATTAAAAGACTTTTTTTTTGGAAAGCTACATCTTCCTCTATCAGTGAGTAAAGGTTTTTGTCTTTTAAAAATCTTTGAGTTGGCCGAGCGCGGTGGCTCAAGCCTGTAATCCCAGCACTTTGGGAGGCCGAGACGGGTGGATCACGAGGTCAGGAGATCGAGACCATCCTGGCTAACGCAGTGAAACCCTGCCTCTACTAAAAAATACAAAAAAACTAGCTGGGCGAGGTGGTGGGCGCATGTAGTCCCAGCTACTTGGGAGGCTGAGGCAGGAGAATGGCGTAAACCCGGGAGGCGGAGCTTGCAGTGAGCAGAGATCCAGCCACTGCACTCCAGCCTGGGCCACAGAGTGAGACTCCGTCTCAAAAAAAAAACAAAAAAAAAAACCTTTGAGTTATGATTTTGGCTAAATAAATGACTTATGTTGATCTAGGATTTTATTTTATAATATCAGTATTTTAAATCTTTGATATTTGATAAACTTTCCAAAATCAAATTTTAAATTATGTCTTTTTCTGACCGGATTAATCCTTTTAGATATTAAGTCCTGTAAAATCCAAAAATGACATATTTGGATCAGGTGCAGTGGCTCATGCCTGTAATTCTAGCACTTTGGGAGGCCGAGGCCAGTGGATCACTTCAGGCCAGTAGTTTGAGACAAGCCTGGCCAATGTGGCAAAACCCCATCTCTACTAAAAATACAAAAATTAGCCAGTCATGGTGGTGTGTGCTTATAGTCCCAGATACTCAGGGGGCTGAGGCACAAGAATCACTTGAACATGTGAGGTAAAGACTGCAGTGAGCCGAGATTATGTACTGCATTCCAGCCTGGGGGACAGAGTGAGACTGCATCACTGCATTCCAGCCTGGGGGACAGAGTGAAACTGTCTCAAAAAAAAAAAAAAAGAAAACAGATTTGACCTATGTGGTATATTAAAATCATACTGGAAGCACTGTCAAATATGAAATGGTGTTTGGCTTTCTTTGGGATTTATCTGTATTAATATGTTATTGATACATAGTATAAAATTATGGGAAACTCCTATAGTTCTGATATGAGTTAGTGTAAGTTATCAGTAATAATTATAATTTTTATGTAAAATTGTTGTATACCACAGAAGTGACCAAATTTCTTTGTCAATTGTGTCTTTGAATGTGGCTCCCCAAGACCTTTTGTCATCCACAGACAATTGTTGTCTTGTTTTGATCCTGTTCAAAAGATGTTTTATAATTAGCTATAGGACTCTGACTCTTAAATCCAGGTCTCTGCTAACTTTGGAAAGTGTGCCATTAAAGTAGAGGGGAAAAATTTCCAAGACTCTCTTGGAAAACTAATGTGTTCATAAATATCAAGCAAAACAGGAATTAATTGCATAGACTAAATTAATAAAAGACCAAAATAATCTTCTTATGACTTTTGCTTCAAACATTGCTGATCCTCTCTGTTTTGTTTTCAGAGTCAAGAAAACTCTTCTTTTGAATTATTTACAGCTTTTAACAATTGAGTAAAGTATACTCCTATGAGCAGAATTTGGAGCATATTTCTTTCTCTCTACCTGATTTTTCCAGAATCTGGAAACTATTTGTGAGTATTCATGAGTGTTTTTTGTTTGTTTGGTTGGTTTTTTTTTTTTTTTTTTTTTTTTTGAGACGGAGTCTCACTCTGTCGCCTGGGCTGGAGTGCAGTGGCCGGATCTCAGCTCACTGCAAGCTCCGCCTCCCGGGTTCACGCCATTCTCCTGCCTCAGCCTCCCGGGTAGCTGGGACTACAGGCGCCACCACCTCGCCCGGCTAGTTTTTTGTAGTTTTAGTAGAGACGGGGTTTCACAGTGTTAGCCAGGATGGTCTCGATCTCCTGACCTCGTGATCCGCCCGTCTCGGCCTCCCAAAGTGCTGGGATTACAGGCTTGAGCCACCGCGCCCGGCGGTTGGTTGGTTTTTTGTTTGTTTGTTTGTTTGTCTGGACAGGGCGTTTCTCTCTCATCCAGGCTGAAGTTCAGTGGCATGGTCACAATCGTCACAGCTCACTATAGCCTCAGCCTCACAGGCTCAAGTGATCCACTCACCTCAGCCTTCCAAGTATCTGGGGTTACAATTGTGTATCACCACGCCCAGCTAATTTTGTTTTATTTTTTTCTAGAGATGAGGTCTCATTATGTTGGCCAATCTGGTCTCAAACTCCTGGGCACAAGTGATCCTCCCACATCAGCCCCGCAAAGTGCTGGGATTGCCAGTGTGAGCCACCACATCTGGACTAGTATTCTTAACTTATGGCAATATAGCTATTTGCATAAGTGCAATAAGAATCTGTTTTTCTTTTGTATCAGGTTATTTTACCTGGAGTGCTTTCAAATACAAACAGACTGCTTTAAAGGAATCAAAGTTGACATATCGAGCCAATAAAAGCCCCTTAGGAAAACTGCCATCATACCTTGTCTATACAATCCCTGTACGGGGTTTCTGACCTGTGGCAAGTAAAGAATGTCACTTTCTGACAGGCCCAGAAGCCTCAAGTTATCTTGGGACCTCAAGAAGAGAGAAATTTACCCAACTCATATAGGTATTTGCAGGCACAGATTAATCAGTGGCTGGGCTCAAGGCCTTAAAAACTCTAATCTAAGAGTCCTTATTGTTTGGATGAACGGAGGCAAGATGGCGCACTTCCGGGTTCTTCATCCCCCCAACTTTTCCCGCGCGCGCGAAAATCCAGCTGGCGACCCGGGAAGGTGCAGACCAACTAGGCATGCGCCAGGTGATGTCAATCTGAAGAGACCAAGATTTACCTGGTCGCACCTGTGGAACGCCCCTGACACGCCCGTGCCCCACCTATTGCCCTCCCACTCCTAGAAAAGCCGCTCCAGAGGCACGCCACGCGCGGCCTTCCTCAGTCCTCCACTCCTGTCGGGATGTCAGGACTGTGGGAACTCCGTCCGAGAGCTGTACGGGTGACTCTGGGGGCCCCTTTTGTCGGGGGGCCAACAGACCTCTCCCTACCCACCTTCTTCCCTTGAAGCTAGGTGACCAAAATAAACTTGCAGTTTTGCTCCTACCCTTGCCTAGTCGCTGGTTCTTTTGTACCCGCTCTGGTGGTCTTAGAAAAACAAAACA
>NW_016807614.1:371471-375751 GCF_001698545.2 Rhinopithecus bieti | reverse complement strand
GAGGCACGCCACGCGCGGCCTTCCTCAGTCCTCCACTCCTGTCGGGATGTCAGGACTGTGGGAACTCCGTCCGAGAGCTGTACGGGTGACTCTGGGGGCCCCTTTTGTCGGGGGGCCAACAGACCTCTCCCTACCCACCTTCTTCCCTTGAAGCTAGGTGACCAAAATAAACTTGCAGTTTTGCTCCTACCCTTGCCTAGTCGCTGGTTCTTTTGTACCCGCTCTGGTGGTCTTAGAAAAACAAAACACTTATAGAACAAAGTTCCATCAAAGCCAATTTTATTTTTCTGTTATTATTATTATTGTTATTATTTTGAGATGGAGTTTTGCTCCTGTTGCCCAGGCTGGAGTGCAATGGCGTGATCTCTGCTCACCGCAACCTCCGCCTCCTGGGTTCAAGCAATTCTCCTGCCTCAGGTTCCCAAGTAGCTGGGATTACAGGCATGCACCACCACGCCCAGCTAATTTTGTATTTTTAGTACAGATGGGGTTTCTCCATGTTGGTCAAGCTAGTCTTGAACTCCTGACTTCAGGTGATCCACCTGCCTCAGTCTCCCAAAGTTCTGGGATTACAGGCGTGAGCCGCCACACCTGGCAATCAAAGCCAAATTTAAAAGAAGCCTATATAGCAAATAATTATTCTTGCTGCACATTATGTGAACAATATGCCAAGTATCATAAGACTAAAGCTTGTTTTGCAAACAAATCAGTCCTACCATGATTTGTTTTAATTTAATAAAAATGGGAGATGAGAGAGAGAAAAAACTATGTATCAAAAACTGTGGTATACCTTGATGTGGTTTGGCTGTGTCCCCACCCAAATCTCATCTTGAATTCCCACACATTGTGGGAGGGACCTGGTGTGAAGGAATTGAATCATGGGGGCAGGCCTTTCCCATGCTGTTCTCATGATAGTGAATAAGTCTCATGAAAGCTGATGGTTTTATAAGGGGTCTTTCCCTGCACAAGCTCTCTTTGCCTGCTGCCATTCGTGTAAGACGTGACTTGCTGCTCCTTGCCTTCCATCGTGATTGCAAGGCCTCTCCAGCCATGTGGAACTGTAAGTCCATTAAACCTCTCTTTCTTTTGTAAATTGCCCAGTCTCAGGTATATCCTTATCAGCAGTGTGAAAATGGACTGGTACATATCTGTTATTAGAGTCTGATCTCATCCATTGTTTTTGAATTTTTTCTGCTTTTTAAATTTTATTTTTATTTATTTATTTTGAGATGAAGTCTCACTCTGTCGCCCAGGCTGGAGTGCAGTGGCACGATCTTGGCTCACTGCAAGCTCCGCCTCCAGGGGTTCATGCCATTCTCCTGCCTCAGCCTCCCGAGTAGCTGGGACTACAGGTGCCTGCCACTGTGTCTGGCTATTTTTTGAGACAGAATCTCACTTTGTCACCCAGGCTGGAGTGCAGCGACATGATCTCGACTCACTGCAACCTCCATCTCCTGGGTTCAAGTGATTCTCATGCCTTGACCTCCCGAGTAGCTGGGATTACAGACACCCACCACCATAGCCAGGTAATTTTTGTATTTTTAGTACAGATGGGGTTTTACCATGTAGGGTACTCTGGTCTTAAACTCCTGGCCTCAAGTGATCCACCTTCCTCGGCCTCCCAAAATGTTGGAATTACAGGCGTGAGCCATCACACCTGACATTTTCTGCTATTTAGACTGACCCTGATTATTTTTGTGAACCATGATCTCTGTCTGCTGCTCAGCAGAAACTGGAGGAATGGGAGATGTAAAAATGTGGAATCAGTTTAAAATTCTGGGCATGTATTGGGATTGGCTAGCAACTCCGTATCAGCTTGGTTCCAACCATTGCCCAATTCATGGAAAGCCTTCCTTTTTAGTTTACTTGGAATTATTTTATCTATTTTGTTTTACTATTATGGAATATATGACTGTTGTACTCTTTGTATGTAGGAATGCAGGATAAACTCACTCAACATTTTCTTTTCTTTCTTTTTTTTTTTTTGAGATGGAGTTTTGCTCTTGTTGCTCAGGCTGGAGTGCAGTGGTGCAATCTTGGCTCACTGTAAGCGATTCTCCTGCCTCAGCCTCTCGAGCAGCTGGGATTACAGACATGTGCCACCACACCTAGCTAATTTTGTATTTTTAGTAGAGACAGGGTTTCTCCATGTTGGTCAGGCTGGTCTTGAACTCCTGATCTCAGGTGATCTGCCTGCCTTGGCCTTCAAAGCCCTGGGATTATAGTCATGAGTCATTGTGCCCAGCCAATATTTTCTTAAACTGAACACTTATTAATCTTCCAGATACCACCTTTTGTCAGAACTCAGAGTTATGAATGGCCCTCACCATACTAACGCTTTCTGACTGAGCTCCTTTCTACCCTGAATAAAAGAGACCCTAATAGTTAGGCAGGAATATCACCACCCCTATTCAGCCCAAAGAAGTTACTGATGATGGATCTTCATCCCTCTACAACACTTAGTCCCCTTGTAAAAGGCAGGGGGAAGTGTGTCAGAGGTGTTGGAACCAGACCGACTCCATCTTGAACAGGGGCTGGGTAAAATAAGGCTGAGACCTGCTGGGCTGCATTCTCAAGAGGTTGTGGATTTTTAGCCACAGGATGAGATAGGAGGTTGACACAAGATACAGGTCACAAAGAACCCACTGATAAAACAGGATGCAGTAAAGAATCCAGCCCAAACCCATTAAATCCAAGATGGCAACAAAAGTGACCACTGACCATCTTCACTGCTCATTATGCTAATATAATTCATTAGCATGCTAAAAGACACTCCCACCAGCACCATGACAGTATACAAATGCCATGGCAATGTCCAGAAGTTACCCTATGTGGTCTAAAATGGGGAGGAACCATTAGTTCTGGGAACTCCTCGCCCCTTTCCCAGAAAATTTAGGAGTAATCAACCCCTTGTTTAGCATACGATCAAGAAATAACCTTAAAAATAGCCAACCAGCAGCCCTCAGGGCTGCTCTGCCTATGGAGTAGTCATTCTTTTGCTTCTTTACTTCTCTAATAAACTTGTGCTCACTCTACTCTGTGGACGCACCCTGAATTCTTTCTTGTGTGAGATCTAAGAACCCTTTCTTGGGGTCTGGATCAGAACCCCTTTCTGGAAACACTGTAGATAACATCACTATTGTAAAACCTACAATTGGTGTTTTGGAGATCTTTCGGACTGACCCCACCTGGACCCATGACTCATGAGTCAGCTGATCCTGTGGCTCCATGCAGAGGTGGACTCAACTCATGAAGACTGTTTTCCACACCCCTGTGATTTTATCCTCAACCAATCAGTAACACCTACTCCCGAGTCCCCTGCCCACCAAATTTTCCACAAAACCCTTAACATCATAGCCTTCAGGGACATTGATTTGAGTAATAAATTTCATTCCCCATGTGGTGTGGCTGACTGCATGCCAAGTAAACTCTCTTTTTGCAATGCTGTCATCTCAGTGAATTGATTTTTGTTCGTGCAGCAGGCAAGAAGAACTCATCAGGCAATTACACCTTCACCAGATGGTATTTATTAAAGTTTTGTGGAAGAATAAAGTTAAATGAATGAATTAGATAATTTTTGTTATTGAGAACTATTAAATATTATATATAAATAATATATATAAATATCTATAAACATATAAAATCTCTATATTTTATAGATATGGTGTATAAGTCCATTTTCACACTGCTATAAAGGACTACCTAAGACTGGTAGTCTTAGGTATATATAAAGAAAAGAGGTTTAGGTTGGGCATGGTGGCTCACATTTGTAATCCCAGCACTTTGGGAGGCCAAGGCGGGGGGATCACCTGAGGTCAGGAGTTCAAGACCAGCCTCACCCACATAATGAAACCCCATCTCTACTAAAAATACAAAAATTAGCTGGGCATGGTGATGGGCACCTGCAATCCCAGCTACTCAGGAGGCTGAGGCAGGAGAGTCACTTGAACCTGGGAGGCGGAGGTTGCAATGAGCCAAGATCATGCCATTGCACTCTAGCCTGGGCAACAAGAGTGAAATTCTGTTTAAAAAAAAAAAAAATACAAAAATTAGCTGGGCATTATGGTTGGCACCTGTAATCCCAGCTACTTGGGAGGGTGAGGCAGGAGAATTACTTGAGCCTGAGAGGTAGAAGCTGCAGTGAGCCGAGACTGTGCCACTGTACTCCAGTCTGAGTGACAGAACAAGATTCCATCTCAAAAAAAAGAAAAAAGAAAAAAAGAAAGAAAGAAAGAAAAGAAAAGAAAAGGAAAGAAAAGAAGTTTAGGCCAGGCGCGGTG
>NW_016807614.1:367982-369912 GCF_001698545.2 Rhinopithecus bieti | reverse complement strand
AAAAAAAAAAAAAAAAAAAAAAAAAAAGTTTAATTAAGTTGCAGTTCCACATGGCTGGAAGGCCTCAGGAAGCTTACAATCATGGAAGAAGGGGAAGGTGAAGAGAGTACTTTTTTTACAAGATAGCAGGGGTTGGGGGTAACCACCACACACTTTTAAACCATCAGATCTTGTGAGAACTATCATGAGAACAGCATGGGGGAAACTGTCCCCATGATCCAATCACCTCCTACCAGGTCCCTCCCCTGACACTTGAGGATTACAATTCAAGATGAGATATGGGTGGGGACACAGAGCCAAACCATGTCATTCCATTCCTGGCCCCTCCCAAATCTCATGTCCTTCTCACATTTCAAAATACAATCAGGCCAGGCATGGTAGGTCATGCCTATAATCCTAGAAGTTTGGCAGGCCAAGGCAGGTGGATCACTTGAGGTGTGGAGTTCGAGACCAGCTTGGCCAACATAGTGAAACCAGATCTCTACTAAAAATACAAGAATTAGCCAGGTGTGGTGATATGCCTGTAGTCCCAGCTACTCAGGAGGTTAAGGCAGGAGAATTGCTTGAACCCAGGAGGTGGAGGTTGCAGTGAGCCAAGATTGCACCACTGCACTCCAGCCTGGGCAACAGAATGAGACACTGTCTCAAAAAAAAAAAAAAAAAAAAAAAAAAAAAAAACTCATGCCTTCCCAACAGTCCCCCACAGTCCTAACGCATTCCAGCATTAACCGAAAAGTTCAAGTCAAAAGTCTCATCTGAGACAAGGCAAGTCCTTTTTGTTTACAAGCCTGGAAAATCAAAAGCAAGTTAGTTACTTCCAAGATAAATGGGGGTACAGGCAGTGGGTAAATGCTCCCATTCCAAGTGGAGTAATCAGCCAAAACAAAGGGGCTACAGGCCCCATGCAAGTCCAAAACCAACAGGGCAGTCGTTAAATCTTAAAGCTCCAAAATAATTTTCTTTGACTCATGACTCACATCCAGGGAATGCTGATGCAAGTGGTGGGCTACCAAGACCTTGGGCAGCTCCACCCCCATGGGTCTGCCAGGTACAGCCCCCACAACTGCTTTCACAGGCTGGCATTGAGTGCCTGCAGTTTTTCCAGGCACATAGTGCAAACTGTCAGTGGATCTACCATTCTGGGGGCTGGAGGATGGTAGCTCTCTTCTCACAGCTCCACTAGGCAGTGCCCCAGTGGGGACTCTGTGTAGGGGGCTCCAACCCCGCATTTCCCCTCTGCATTGCCCTAATAGAGGTTCTCCATAAGGGCTCCATCCCTGCAGCAGACTACTGCCTAGATATCCAAGCATTTCCATACATCCTCTGAAATCTAGGTGAAGGCTCCCAAAGCTCAACTCTTGTCTTCTGTACACCTACAGGCCCAACACCACATGGAAGCTGCCAAGACTTGGAGCTTACACCATCTGAAGCAATGGCCTGAGCTGCACCTTGGCCCCTTTTAGCCATGGCTGGAGCTGGAACAACTGGGATGTGTGGCACTGTGTCTTGAGACTGCACAGAGCAGCAAGGCCCTGGGTCTGGCCCAGAAAACCATTTTTCCCTCCTAGGCCTCCAGGCCTGTGACAGAAGAGCTGCCATGATTTATGAAATGCTCTGGAGACATTTGCCTTATTGTCTTGGCTATTAACATTCAGTTTCTCTTTACTTATGCAAATTTATGCAGCCCAGTGGCTTGAATTTCTCCCCAGCAATTTTCTTTTTCTTTTCTTTTTTTTTTTTTTTTTTGAGACGGAGTCTTGCTCTGACGCCCAGGCTGGAGTGCAGTGGCCGGCTCTCAGCTCACTGCAAGCTCCGCCTCCCGGGTTCACGCCATTCTCCTGTCTCAGCCTCCCGAGTAGCTGGGACTACAGGCGCCCGCCTCGTCGCCCGGCTAGTTTTTTGTATTTTTTAGTAGAGACGGGGTTTCACC
>NW_016807614.1:361636-367684 GCF_001698545.2 Rhinopithecus bieti | reverse complement strand
TCTTTTTTTGAGACGGAGTCTCACTCTGTTGCCCAGGCTAGAGTGCAGTGGCGCGATCTCAGCTCACTGCAAGCTCCACCTCCCGGGTTCACACCATTCTCCTGCCTCAGCCTCCCAAGTAGCTAGGACTACAGGCGACTGCCACCACGCCCGGCTAATTTTTGTATTTTTAATAGAGATGGGGTTTCACCGTGTTTGCCAGGATGATCTTGATCTCCTGACCTCGTGATCCGCCCGCCTCGGCCTCCCAAAGTGCTGGGATTACAGGCGTGAGCCACCGTGCCCGGCAGCAATTTTCTTTTCTACCACATGGTCAGGCTGCAAACTTTCCAAACTTTTTTTTTTTTTTTTTTTTGAGATGGAGTTTCACTCTGTCACCCAAACTGGAGTGCAGTGGCATGATCTCGGCTCACTGCAACCTCCTCTTCCTGGGTTCAAGCAATTCTCCTGCCTCAGTCTCCTGAGTAGCTGGGACTACAGGTGCACACCACTGTGCCCAGCTTATTTTTGTATTTGCTTTCAGAGACGGGGTTTCACCTTGTTGGCCAGGCTGGTCTTGAACTCCTGACCTCGTGATCTGCCTGCTTCAGCCTTCCAAAGTGCTGAGATTACAGGAGTGAGCCACCGCATCCAGCTCCAATTTATGCTCTGCTTCCCTTTTAAATATAAATTCCAATTTCAGATCATCCCTTTGTAAATGCATATGACTGTATGCTGTTAGGAGTAGCCAGCCCACCTCTTGAACACTTTGCTGCTTAACAATTTCTTATGCCAGATACCCTAAATCATATCTGTCAAGATCAAAGTTTCACAGAACCTTAGGGCAGGAGTAAAATATCACCAGTCTCTTCGCTAAAGTATAACAAGAGTGACCTTCACTTCACTTCCCAATAAGTTCATTATCTCCATCTGAGACCACCTCAGCATGGATTTCATTGTCCATATCACTATCAACATTTTGGTCAAAACCATTTAACAAGTCCCTAGGAAGTTCCAAACTTTTCCACATCTTCCTGTCTTCTTCTTGGGTTTCTTTTTGTTTTTTGAGACAGAGTCTCGCTCTGTTGCCCAGGCTGGAGTGCAGTGGCGTGATCTCAGCACACTGCAATCTCCGCCTTCTGAGTTAAAGTAATTTTTATGCCTCAACCTCCTGAGTAGCTGGGATTACAGGCACACACCACCATGGCCAGCTATTTTTTTTTTATTTTTAGTACAGACAGGGTTTCACCATGTTGGCCAGGCTAGTCTTGAACTCCTGAGCTCAAGCAATCCTCACACCTTGGCCTCCCAAACTGCTGGGATTGCAGGCATGAGCCCCCATGTCCAACCATCTTCTTGTCTTCTTCTGAGTCCTCCAAATTTTACCAACCTCTGCCCATTACCCAGTTCCAAAGTCACTTCCACATTTTCAGGTATCTTTATAGCAGTACCCCACTCCCGGTACCAATTTTCTATATTAGCCAGATTTAACACTGCTATAAAGAACTACTTGAGGCCGGCCACGGTGGCTCATGCCTGTAATCCCAGCACTTTGGGAGGCCGAGACGGGCAGATCGCAAGGTCAGGAGTTCAAGACCAGCCTGGCCAACGTAATGAAACCCCGTCTCTACTTAAAATACAAAAATTAGCTGGGCATAGTGGCAGGTGCCTGTAGTCCCAGCTACTCGGGAGGCTGAGGCAGGAGAATTGCTTGAACTCAGAAGGTAGAGGTTGCAGTGAGCCAAGATTGCACCCCTGCACTCCAACTTGGGCAACAGAGTGAGACTTCGTCTCAAAAAAAAAAAAAAAAGAAAGAAAGAAAGAACTACTTGAGACTGGGTAATTTATGAAGAAAGAGGTTTAATTGAGTCACAGTTTTGCATAGCTGGGGAAGCCTGAGGAAACTTATGATCATGCCAGAAGGCAAAGGGGAAGCAAGCACCTTCTTCACAAGGCAGCAGGAGAGAGAGAGGCAGGGGGAACTGCCACACACTTTTAAACCATTGGATCTCATGAGAACTCACTATCACGAGAATAGCATGGGGAAACCGCCCCCATAATCAAATCACCTCCCACCAGATCCCTCCTTCAACACTTGGGGATTACAGTTTGAGATGAGATTTAGGTGGGGACACAGAGCCAAATCATATCACTGGGTATATAAAATTTTCAAACAGCATCATTCGAGCTAGAACATTTAAAAATTTTGTAATTGTTATTGTTCATCAGGGGTTGAGGATTTAACACCATGAATAATACTATTAGTATGAAGAGAAATTCCCTTCTTATGGAGACCATACATTACCCAGTGGCCATCAATTTGAAAGAATGTATTGGAAAAGTTCAAGGCCCATGTTAAATCATGCCAGAATTCAAAAGACTACACCATCCACTTCTTTTCTTTTCTTTTCTTTTTTTTTTTTTGAGACAGAGTTTCACTCTTGTCGCCCAGGCTGGAGTGCAGTGGGTGATCTTGGCCCACTGCAACCTCCACCTCCTGGGTTCAAGTGATTCTCCTGCCTCAGTCTCCCAAGTAGCTGGGATTACAGGCATGCACCACCATGCCCAGATAATTTTGTATTTTTAGTAGAGACGGGTTTTCTCCATGTTGGTGAGGCTGGTCTCAACCTCCTGACCTCAGGTGATGCGCTTGCCTCGGTGTCCCAATGTGCTGGGATTACAGACGTGAGCCCGGCCATCCATTTCTAAACATCAACAAAACCTTGGAAAATACGAGAATGGTGTGACTGACAATTTGTATGAAAACTTCTATATCTTGATAAGTATAAGTAGTTTTGTAATATAGGTCAGCTTAGTTAGAAAGTGGGGGCAATGGTGAAATCTATTTTTAAATCTTTTATTTATGTATTGTGTTCTATATTTATGTTCTCCTAATGATTGTTGTTGTTGTTTTTTTAACGGAGACAGGGTCTTGTTTCGTTGCCCAGGCTGGTCTAAAAATCCTGGCTTCAAGGAGTCCTCCAGCCTCAGCCTGCCAAAGGGCTGGGATTACAGGCATGAGCCACCTTGCCTGGACAGTAAACATCTTTTATAATACTTCTGCATTTCTCATTAGAAGTTTGTGAGGATTAAATGAGATTATCAGTATGAAGCTCTTAGCACAGCAGAAAGGACTACAGCAACTTTATTGTGTGTTACTATATTTATTATCAGTCTTATCAATATGGTAAATTACTGCAGACCACAATAACATGGATTTGGCATGATTTTGAGAAATGTGTCAGCTCTATGGGGAACATGTTTTCTTTTTCAATTTAAGACTTCACCTCTGGTTTATTATGCCACTTGTTTTGTAGTTGTCGTTGTTTTGGTTTTGGTTTTTTAAGACAGCGTCTTGCTCTGTTGCCCAGGCTGGAGTGCAGTGGCACAATCACAGCTCACTGCAGCCCTGACTTCTCAGGCTCAAGCAATCCTCCTACCTTGGTCTCCCAAGCAGCTGGGACCACAGGCACATGTCACCAAGCCCAGTTAATTTTTTCTATTTTTTCTATTTTTTTTTTAGAGATGGGGTCTCACTCTGTTGCCCAGGCTAATCTCAAACTCCCGGGCTCAAATGATACTCCTGCCTCCTACTCAGCCTCCCAAAGTGCTTGGATTACAGGCATGAGCCACCACGCCTGGCTGATTAATATTATTCCACTTTTGACAAATTCCTTTTCCAGGGCCTTGCTAAAGCGCTTCTAGCAATGTTTGCTAACAGCCATAAGCAATATTTCCCTTGGTTTCATCTGTCTTTGGGTCAGATCTGCGGTCAGCAAGCTTCCTGCTTGCAGCAGAGAATTCTAGACATTTCAGCTTTTCTGAAAAGTCACCAGTCCTCCCAGACATGACAGATCTCAGGGGCCCCATCCCTCCCTCTGCCCAGGCAAGCAAGGAGGACATGCTGGTGGGGAAAGTGTCAAAACTGTCATGCTTACAAAACCTCCAATTCCCTTTAGCAGAAATTCTAGCACTGAGAGTTATCCCCTCAGAGATTAAACCTGTGGAGTTCTTTCCAACCCTGCTTCTTTGGTGAGAGAAATTGCCACTGATGTCACAGTATGAAAAGCACCATGTCATCTCTTTTAGAAGGGAAGTGCCTGAGAAGTAATTTTTACTGTAAGAGGGAATAAAGGCCTTTTGTGAACTGAGGGTTACAGATGACTTGCTGCCAGGTGGTGGTGGGCAGGTAGGGAGGAAGTGGGATGAGGGCAGCAGGCCCCTGGTGGTGGCAGAGTGTGGGCCCTAGAGTGGCTGACCACCAGGAGGTGGGGTCTGGGGAGCCTGGAGTGAGTCAACACTGGGGTGAGGAGGATGTCCTAGGAGAATCTGGATGTGGGCAGGGAACTGGCTTCCCCACAGAGACGACACCTGTCTTTGGTTTTTTGGTTGATTTTTTTTTTTTTTTTTTAGACAGGGTCTCACTCTGTCACCCAGGCTAGAGTGCAATGGCACGATCTCGGCTCACTGCAACCTCTGCCTCCCAGGTTCAAGTGATTCTCATGCCTCAGCCTCCCGAGTAGCTGGGATTACAGGCGTGCAGCATGCCCAACTAATTTTTTGTATTATTTGTAGAGATGGGGTTTCACCATATTGGCCAGGCTGGTCTCAAACTCCTGACCTCAGGTGATTCACCCACCTCAGCCTCCCAAAGTACTGGGATTACAGCCGTGAGCAACATCACCTGGAATGTGCAGGACCTACCTACAGGGTTAACCCTGTGTGGTGACAAGAATCAGTAACCCAGGCGACCCTGCCTGATTATAGTTCCTTTCACTCGGGAAGCCCCTCCCATCATTTCCCACCTCCCACTTCAGACTGGTGAGACTGGAATATGTGGCATTACTTTGTGTACACTTCACAGCGCCAGGAGAATTCTGGGTCCTATAGAAGTGAACCAACCACAAGTTACTCCGCGTTGTAATTTAGGGATTCTGAGACCTCAAGTCAAGAAAGTTTTGATGGTGGGCACTGGGCAGACAGATAGTGGAAAAGAATTGGGAGGCCAGGCTATGACTTCAGACAGATGAGGGAGTTTTGTTTGTTTTATTTTTATTTACTTATTCTTTGTTTTTATTTTTTGAGACAGGGTCTTGCTCAGCTGCCCAGGCTGGCATGCAGTGGCAAGTCATAGTTCACTGCACCCTCGTCCTCCCAGACTCAAGTGATCCTCCTGCTTCAGTTTCCTGAGTAGCTGGGACTACAGGTGCACACCACCACACCCGGCTGATTTTTATTTTTTTAGTAGAGAGAAGGTCTCAGTATGTTCCCCGGGCTGGTCTTAAACTCCTGAGCTCAAATGATTCTCCCGCCTTGGCCTCCCAAAGTGCTGGGATTATAGGTGTGAGCCACTGTACCCAACCCACACAGGGTTTGAATCCCAGTCATGCTACTTCCTAGCTGATTTTCCCCAAATATATAATAGGTACAATAACCCTCTAGAGAATTACAGGAGATCATGAGGAAAAAGCATTTCACACGAGGCCTAGTCAATACACAACAGCTGCCACTATGGCTATGAACCGAAATTCATGAGAAACTGCAATTCGTGATAAACTGCTTCTAACAATGCATGCTATCCTCAACAAAGAATGTATGCAGGGGAGGGGGTGCTAAAGACATTCCTGGGGGCAAGGACAATACGTGGAAATGAATTATATTCATGCCTGTTGGATATTTTCTTTGGATTTTGTATGCTGTTTCGATTTTTATACATTTTTTTCTTAAGGGAAAAAAACACATATTTTTTCTTAAGGAAATAGACACTGGCCGGACGTGGTGGCTCACACCTGTAATCCCAGCACTTTGGGAGGCCGAGGCAGGTGGATCACCTGAGGTCAGGAGCTCAAAACCAACCTGGCCAACATGGTGAAACCTCATCTCTACTAAAACTATGAAATTAGCCAGGCATAGTAGCGCATGCCTGTAATCCCAGCTACTCCAGAGACTGAGGCAGGAGAATCGCTGGAACCTGGGAGGTGGAGGTTGCAGTGGGCCAGGATTACACTATGGCACTCCAGCCTGGACAACAAAAGTGAAACTGTGTTTCAAAAAAAAAAAAAAAAAAAA
>NW_016807614.1:350342-360179 GCF_001698545.2 Rhinopithecus bieti | reverse complement strand
TCATTCACAGCAAACTAACACAGGAACAGAAAACCAAACACCACATGTTCTCACTCATAAGTGGGAGTTGAACAATGACAACACATGGACACAGGGAGGTGAACGGCACACACTGGGGCCTGTCAGGGGGTGGGGGGTTAGGGGAGGGATAGCATTAGGAGAAATACCTAATGTAGATGATGAGTTGATGGGTGCAGCAAACCAACATGGCACATGTATACCTATGTATCAAACCTGCACATTGTGCACATGTACCCTAGAACTTAAAGTATAATAATAAAAAAATAAATAAAAATATTCTACTCTCCAGATATAGCTATTGTTAACATTTTGAGAAAATATCCTTCCAGATAGTTTTTTTCTTTCTTTCTTTCTTTCTTTCTTTCTTTCTTTCTTTCTTTTCTTCTTTTCCTTTCTTTTCCTTTTCTTTTTTAATTTAGAGACAAGGTCTCATTACGTTGCTCAGGCTGGTCTCAAACTCCTGGGCTCAAGTGATCCACCTATCTTAGTCTCCCAAAGTGCTGGGAATATAGGCATGAGCCACTGTGCCTGGACTCCAGATAGTTTTTCTATGAATATAAATCATGCACTTTCTTATGTAGAAAAATGATTTATGTTATTACAACTGTTAATAATAGCTTTTCTCTTTTCTTAAGTATATTGTGGTTCTCTTACCACATCATGAAATGTTCTTCTATACCACCATTAAAAAAAAATATTTTTTTTTTCTTTTTTGAGACGGAGTCTCGCTCTGTCGCCCAGGCTGGAGTGCAGTGGCACTCCCAAAGTGCTGAGATTACCAGTGAGCCACCACCCCCGGCTCCACATTTTCATATAGACCCATGGAAATGGTTTCTCTATCAGATCCAGTACAAATTGCAGACACATCTGGCAACGAAAAAAAAAAATATATATATATATAGGCAACTTCTAGTATTTTCAGACTTGAGTAATAGCTGCAGTAGCACGATCTCAGGCCACTGCAACCTCTGGTTCCCAGGTTCCCAAGTGGCTGGGATTACAGGCACTTGCCACGATGCCCAGCTAATTTTTTAAATTTTTACTAGAGACAAGGTTTCGCTGTGTTGACCAGGCTGGTCTCAAATTCCTGATCTCAAGTGATCCACCCACCTCAGTCTCCCAAAGTGCTGGGATTACAGGCATGAGCCACTGCACCCGGCCTCACACATTCTATTTCAAAGGCTGATCTAAGTTCACTCCTACCTCAGTTCTCCTGGCACTGCAGAGCTCACCATAATAGCAAGACCCCAAGGCTCCCTTCATTCAGAACTGCACTTTTGAAAGACCCTATCTCAGAAAAGAAAAGAAAAAAAAAAAGGGCCGGGCGCCGTGGCTTACACCTGTAATCCCAGCACTTTGGGAGGCCGAGGTGGGCAGATCACGAGGTCAGGAAATCGAGACCATCCTGGCTAACATGGTGAAACCCTGTCTCTACTAAAAATACAAAAAATTGGCCGGGCGTGGTGGCGCACACTTGTAATCCCAGTTACTTGGAAAGCCGAGGCAGGAGAATCCTTGAACCCAGGAGGTGAAGGTTGCAGTGAGCCAAGATAGGGCCACTGCACTCCAGCCTGGGCAACAGAGAGAGACTCCATCTCAAAAAAAAAAAAAAAAAAAAAAAGAGAGAGAGAGAAAGAAAATGTGGATGCGGGGAATGATCCTATGGTTGTCTGCTCTTTTCCAGCTGGCCAGCAGTGGTAGCTGAAAAGTGACAGGATGCTGATGAAAAACATTGCAGATGTGAAGAAAAGAAAAAGTTGATGGAATTTTGCACATGTGTCTGACAGTTCACCCATGCAAACTTTTACAAAGTGCGGTAAAGCTGCTGTAGTAAGGGTTGGACATGGTGGCTCATGCCTGTAATCCCAGCACTTTGGGAGGCCACACGCACGAGGATCGCTTGAGCCCAGGAGTTCCAAACCAGCCTGGGCAATAAAGTGAGACTTCGTCTCTACAAAAAAGTTAAAAACCTAGTAGTGTATGGTGGTTTGTGCCTGTGGTCCCAGCTACTAGAGAGGCTGAGGTGGAAGGATAGTTTGATTCTGGGAAGTGGAGGTTGCAGTTAGCCAAGATGGTACCACTGCACTCCAGCTTGGGAGACAGAGCAAGACTCTGTCAAACCCCCTAGCTAGGTGACCCTAAGTCAATAAGGAGGGATTTGGTTACACCTTGGGACCTAAGGCACAGAGACGAATGTTCCAGCTCAAGGCCACCCCTGCCATTTAGCTCCTTGCTTCCTCTTGGTGGACCTGTCAATTCTTGCACGTGTCGACCAGCTGTCTCGCCCACCTAGCCCCATAGTCATACCTTTCTATCCTTTTGGTGATCTCCACTCCATCATGAAGTGGCTCTGCACATCCTATTTCAATTGACTTTTTTTTTTTTTGAGATGGAGTTTCACTCTATCACCCAGGCTGGAGTGCAGTGGTGCAATCTCGGCTCACTGCAACCTCCACCTCCCGGGTTCAAGGGATTCTCCTGCCTCAGCCCCCCAAGTAGCTGGGATTATAGGCACGCACCACCATGCCCAGCTAATTTTTTTTTTTTTTTTTTTTTGTATTTTTACTAGAGATGGGATTTTGCGGTGTTGGCCAGGCTGGTCTCAAACTCCTAACCTCAGGTGATCCGTCCGCCTCGGCCTCCCAAAGTGCTAGGATTACAGGCATGAGCCACCACACCTGGCCTGCATGTTTTATTTTAAAGGCTGATCTAAGTTAACTCCTACCTCAGATCTCCTGACACTGGAGGGCTCGCTGTAATAACAAGTCCCCAAGGCTCCCTTGATTCAGAAATCACCGAGGCAGCAGCATCTTGTACAAATATTTCTCAGACTTCACTGTGTGTAAGAATCACTTGGGGCCCTTGTTTAAAAAAAAAAAAAAAAAAAATCAGAGTCCCAGACTTCAAACCCGTTCAGTCTGGAGTGGGGTCTAGGAATCAACATTTAACGAAAGCAGGCATTTTTGGCTAGGCACAGTAGCTCACACCTGTAATCCCGGCAATTTGGGAGGCTCAGGTGGGAGGATCACCTGAGCTCAGGAGTTTAACACCAGCCTGGGCAACTAGACCCCTGTCTCTACAAATAAAAATGATTAGCCAGGCATGGTGGTACACACCTGTGGGCCCAGCTACTCAGGAGGCTGAAGTGGGAGGATCACCTGAGCCCAGGAGTTTGAGGCAGCAATGAGCTATGATCACAGCACTCCACTCCAACCTGGGTGATGGAGTGAGGCCAGTTTCAAAAAAAAAAAAAAAAAGCAGGCATTTTTGATACAATATTTGTATTATCTGCTTAAGACAGTCAGTTTGCTTCTAAAGACTAAACCGAACTTCCACTAAACTCCTTTTGGCATAGACTGAGTCCAGAGCAAGGAGATCAGGTGGGTTTACATAGACAATATAACAGTCAGATTTACCTCCTTTTCTCTTTCCCAGCCAGTGTGGGACTGGGTGGCAGGGGGTGTGGGGGGCAGGTGACAGTCTACCAAATATCTCTCTACTTACGGGAACTCATAGAGGAAAACAGATTGGTCGAACGAACCAGTCATATTATACAAAGCTCATCTAAACCCTCTGACTTTCTTAACTTGGCCACACAAAAGAGGAAGTTCTCCGAGTGACTCACTACTGTGGCGCTACTATGCCTTCTGACCCCGTCTTGGACTTCATCTGGGAGAATGTGGAGACATTTGAACAGGCTCCTTTTCTGGAGCATATTTTCTTCTGTCACATGTAAGCTCCCCTTATTATTTTGAGGCTCGAACCTCTAAGCCAACGCGTCATGTGGAAAGTGAGCTTAATCGTGCTCCTTTTCTCTCTTTCAGGTAGAAAAGCTGTATTGGATTGTGAGGCAATGAAAACAAATGGTAAGTTTCATTTACTTCTTTCTTACTGAAACCATTTTCATTGAAGTGGTGAGACAGTCTGATTACAACATGAGCGTCCATTCGAAAGTGTTTCTGAACTTTTATGAACAACCAAAGAATGGTCTTTTCAATTATCTATTACTTAAAATAAAATGATTTTTGGGAGGGGATTGCAGCGTTTTTTCCTGAGACTCTGACAAAATATTGAAATTGTTTTCACAATGAAAGTTTTCTAACTTTCCTTGTTATTGTTTAATGGTTGTTGTGTTTTAACTAGAAAGCCAACACACAGGCTGGGCATGGTGCCTCAGGCCTGTAATCCCAGCACTTTGGGAGGCTAATGGGGTAGGATTGCTTGAGCTCGGGAGTTCGAAGCCAGCCTGAACAACATAGTGAGACCTCATTTCTTAAAAAAAAAAAAACAAAAAAAAACCCCACAGAATTATTGTGAAATAATTCCAGCAACACTAGAAATATACATGGGGAAGTGGTCTAACTCTGGTTCTACTAGTTACTAGCCAGCAGCCTGAGCTCATGACATACCGACTTTGACCTTAATTTCTTTCTTTTTTTTTTTTTTTTTTTAGACAGAGTCTTGCTCTGTTGCCCAGGCTGGAGTCAGTGGTGCCATCTCGGCTCACTGCAACCTCTGCCTCCTGGGTTCAAGCGATTCTCCTGCCTCAGCCTCCTGAGTAGCTGGGACTATAGGCATATGTCACCAAGCCTGGCTAATTTTTTATATTTTTAGTAGAGATGGGGTTTCACCTTGTTAGCCAGGATGGTCTTGATCTCCTGACCTCACGATCCGTCCTCCTCAGACTCCCAAAGTACTAGGATTACAGGCGTGAGACACCGTAATTTCTTTCATCTGTGAAGTGGGCTAATAAAAGCACCTACCTGGAAGGCTAGTGTGCAGATCAAATGAGACAATCCCTGCTCCTCGTCACAGTGCCAGACATATGGTAAACCATCCATAAGTGATAGTCAAAGTGGTTGTTGTTACTGTATAAAATGTAAAATTCCATTACAATCCTTGTCCAATCCTTCTCCCCTTCCTACTTTCAGAAGCAACTGCTGTCAACAGTCATTTTATATTCGGTATCATAGTAAATAAACTTGTCTGTGACTTTCTTTTAACTTAATATATTATAGACATCTTTTCTAAGTAGTAGATACCGATTTAGCTCATCTTTTTCTTTCTTTTGTTTGTTTGAGATGGAGTTTCACCTTGTTGTCCAGGCTGGAGTACAGTGGCGCAATCTCAGCTCACTGTGACCTGCGCCTCCTGGTTTCAAGGGATCCTCCTGCCTCAGCCTCCCGAGTAGCTAGGATTACAGGTGCCACTATGCCTGACTAATTTTTGTATTGTTTTTTTGGTAGAGACGGGGTTTCACCATGTTGGCCAAGCTGTTCTTGAACTCTTGACCTCGTGATCCTCCCGCCTCGGCCTCCCAAAGTGCTGGGGTTACAGGCATGAGCTACTACACCTGGCCTCAGTTCCTCTTTTTCAACAGCTGCATGGTATTTTAAGACTCAGCCATGATTCTTTCAACCATCCTTATTTATTGTTCCACTTTTGGGGGGCAATAGAAACGATGCTACAGTAAACATCCTTGTACAAAACATCCTTTATGGATGCTTGAGAGCTTGAAAGCATCTCTGTAGAATGAAATTCTAGAATTGAAATTGCAAAGTCAGAGGGCATACACATTTAAATTGTCACAGACCCTGCTAAGTTGCCCTCCCAACAAGGCTGATCGTATCCTATCCATCACCAACGGTGGATGAGTTTGCCCACCCACTCCCCAATGGTGGATATCATCACTTTTACTTTTTAATTTTATTTAGGGTTTTTTTTTCTTTCTTTCTTTGAGACAGAGTCTCTGCTCTGTCGCCCAGACCGGAGTGCAGTGGTGCGATCTCAGCTTTCTGCAGCCTTGAACTTCCAAGCTCAATTGATCCTCCCGCTTCCGCTGCCTCCCAAGTAGTGCCATACAGGTGTGCGCCACCCTGCCCAGCTAATTTTTGTATTTTTAGTAGAGGCAGCGTTTCACCATTTGCCCAGGCTGGTCTCGAACTCCTGGACTCAAGAGATCTGCCTGCCTCGTCCTCCCAGATTGCTGGGATTACAGGCATGAGCCACTGTGCCTGGCCAATCGTTTTTAAAATTTCTGCCAATCTAATGAGTGAAAAATGATATCTCAGTGTTGTTTTAATTTGCAGTTGCCTCATCACTTGTGAAGCTGAGCATCTTTTTTCATGTTTACTGGCCACAAACGCTCTAGCATTCCTATATTAGAAAAAACTTAGGGTTGGCTATTTGGTTGGAAAGGTAGTTTAGGTCTTGTCTTAAAGTTGAGTTTATATGGCGGGGCACAATGACTCACACCTGTAATCCCGGCACTGTGGGAGGCTGAGGCAGGCAGTCACTTGAGGTCAGGAGTTCGAGACCAGCCTGGCCAACATGGTGAAACCCTGTCTCTACCAAAACTACAAAAATTAGCTGGGCATGGTAATGTGTGCCTATAGTCCCAGCTACTCAGGAGGCTGAGGCGGGAGGATCAGTTGAGCCTGGAAGGTCGAGGCTGTGGTAAGTCAAGATCATGCCACTGTACTCCAGCCTGGGCAACAGAGTGAGACTCTGTCTCAAAAAAAAAAAAAAGTTGAGTTTATATAAGACTGAGAAAATGTTAATTGTCCAGATCAAAGAGTGGGAGAAGAGTTTATTGTATTTTTAAAAGCGTTTTTGAAGAGTCTTAATCTGTCTTCCACCCAAGCCATCCACTGGTCCCAGCTATGTTTTGTTTGTTCTGTTTTGCTTTCTAAAAATTAGAGATGAGGCCTCTCTATTTTGCCCAGGCTGTTCTCGAACTCCTGACCTCAAGTGATCCTCCCACCACAGCCTTCCAAAGTGCTAGGATTATAGGCGTGAACCACCACACCCAGCTTCAATAACTTCTTGTTTATTTTTTATTTTTATTTTTTGAAATAGTATCACTCTGTCACCCAGACTGGAGTGCAGTGGCATGATCTTGGCTCACTGCAACCTCCACCTCCCGGGTTCAAGCAATTCTCCTGCCTCGGTCTCCTGAGTAGCTGGGATTACAGGTGCCCGCCACCATGCTGGCTAATTTTTGTATTTTTAGTAGAGACAGGGTTTTGCCATGTTGCCCAGGCTGGTCTCGAACTGATGGCCTCAAGTGATCCACCTGCCTTGAGCCTCCCAAAGTGCTGGGATTACAGGCGTGAGCCACCTTGCCCAGCCAGGATCTTAACAAGGACTTTTTCTTGTGTCATTTTGTTTTTCAGAATTCCCTTCTCCATGTTTGGACTCGAAGACTAATGTGGTTATGAAGGGTCAAAATGTATCTATGTTTTGCTCCCATAAGAACAAATCACTGCAGATCACCTATTCATTGTTTCGACATAAGACACACCTGGGAACCCAGAATGGAAAAGGTGAACCTGCAATTTTTAACCTAAGCATCACAGAAACCCATGAATCAGGCCCCTACAAATGCAAAGCCCAAGTTTGCAGCTGCTCAAAATACAGCCGTGACTTCAACTTCACAATTGTCGGTAAGTAGAGCACCTGTTCCTTGGAGCTCCTATAATTTATAGGGTCTTTTCTGGTTCTATGAGGGGCTCTCCATGACCCTTGTGAACACTTAACAAGCTGGAAAGTATGTTACTGCGATCTTTAGTCTTTTTTTATTTTTTATTTAATTTTAGACCTGGTCAACAGGAAGTATTTTAATTTTGAATTTTGAGATCTGTATTCTCTTTTTTTTTTTTTTTTTGAAACAGAGTCTCACTCTGTTGCCCAGGCTGGAGTACAGTGGTACAATCTTGGTCCACTGCAACCTCCGCCTCCCGGGTGCAAGGCATTCTCCTGCCTCAACCTCCCAAGTAGCTGGGATTACAGGCACCCATCACCACACCTGGCTAATTTTTGTATTTTTACTTAAGACAAGGTTTCACCGTGTTGGTCAGGCTGGTCTTGAACTCCTGACCTCAGGTGATCCACCCGCCTCAGCCTTCCAAAGTGCTGGGATTACAGGCGTGTGCCACCTCTCCTGGCCAAAATTTATTAATTTAATAGACTATGTCACCCAGGCTGGAGTGCAGAGGCTACTCACAGGAAATCGAAGTCCACTGCAGTCTCAAACTCCTGTTTTTAAGAGATCCTCCCACTTCAGCATCCTGAATAGCTGGGATTACAAGCACATGCCATAATTGAAATCAAGTTAATTAAAATTAGATGAAATAAAAAATTTCACTCCACAGTCTCATTGGTTATATTTCAAGACTTTGGTAGCCACACCTGTAGCTGGTGGCTGCCACACTGGACAACACAGATGTAGACCATTCCCATCATCACAGAAAGTTCTACTGGGTGACATTGCTGTAGCTCAGTGATTCTTAGCTTTTTAGGTTATAACTGTCTTAATAATCTAATGATAGCAATGGATACCTTCTCCAGAGAAATATTCATAAAACTGCAGATACAAATTTCTGCATAAGGTTTTAGAGGATGCTACGGACTCCAGGTTAGAACCAATTATCTTGGCCAGGTGCAGTGGCTCACAGGTGTAATCTCAGCACTTTGGGAGACTGAGGCGGGAGGATCACCTGAGCCCGGGAATTTGAGACCAGCCTGGGCATTATATGGAGACCATGTGTCTACAAAAAGTTAAAAAATATATATATGTAGCTGAGCATGGTGGCATGTCTATAGTGCCAACTACTCAGGAGGCTGAGTTGGGAGGATTGCCTCAGCCCAGGAGTTCAAGGCTGCAGTGAGCTGTGATTGCACCACTGCACACCAGCCTGGATGACAGAGAGAGACCCTGTCTCAAGAAAAAAAAAAAAAATCCCAATGATCTTTGGACATAAACTGAGTATATTCCTTGTGAAAGGAAAAGGAAGAAGGAGGGGGAAAATCCCTGCAAACATGGTACTGGAATACGATGGATATGTGAGGGCAGGAACATAGCTGATGGTGTTCTCTAGTGGTCAGACTCCTGCTGCGCTGGGCGATAAGCCCATCAGTTCATATGTTTTCTGTGCACGACCTTCCTGCAATTTGTTCGGGTAATTACACAGTCCAGTAATAAAACTATCTTGGTAGATTATAAAACTGTATTATCTTCAGTTAGGGCAGATCAATAGGCACTACTGAGTACCTACTCCGTGCAAGCAATTGTACTACTGAGTTTTTAATGAGGCCTAAAACACAGTGTTGTCCCCAACCCAGTCAAAGTTGAAACTATGAGCCATAAACACAAATTCATTAACCACTGATTCACTCATCAATTTTTTATTTTTTATTTTTTTTGAGACAGAGTCTTGCTCTGTCACCCAGGCTGGAGTGCAGTGGCACCATCTCAGCTCACTGCAAGCTCTGCCTCCCGAGTTCATGCCATTCTCCCGACTCAGCCTCCCTAGTAGCTGGGACTATAGGCACCCGCTACCACGCCCGGCTAATTTTCTTTCTTTTTTTTTTTTTGTATTTTTACTGGAGACAGGGTTTCACCGTGTTAGCCAGGATGGTCTCAATCTCCTGACCTCATGAACTACCCACCTCGGCCTCCCAAAGTGCTCACTCAACAAATGTTTAAAGAGAACACAGGGCCAGCTGCGGTGGCTCATGCCTGTAATCCCAGCATTTTGGGAGGTCGAATGGGTGCAGATCACTTGAGGTCAGTAGTTCAAGATCAGTCTGGCCAACATGGTGAAACCCTGTCTGTACTAAAAATACAAAAATTAGCCAGGCATGGTGGTGGGCACCTGTAATCCCCAGCTACTTGGGAGGCTGAGGCAGGAGAGTTGCTTGAACCTGGGAGGTAGAGGTTGCAACGAGCCGAGATCGTGCCACTGCATTCCAGCCTGGACAAGAGTGAGACTCCGTCTCAAAACAAAAAAGAAAGTACATTTTTTTTTTTTTTGA
>NW_016807614.1:348049-350046 GCF_001698545.2 Rhinopithecus bieti | reverse complement strand
CCCGCCTCGGCCTCCCAAAGTGCTGGGATTACAGGCTTGAGCCACCGCGCCCAGCCCAGAAAGTACATTTTTTAAAATAATTGTTTTAAGTATGGACTCTTGAAGTCAGTGCTGACTCAGCCATTTACTAGCTGTGTGACATTGGGCAAATTTCTCAGTCTCTCTGAAGCACAGTTGGTTCATCTGTGGAATGGGTATGATACTATCCACACTGCAGGACTGTCGTGCAGGTCAAATGAGATCATGTGAATGGCATGCCTGGCACATGGTAGATACTTAACAACTTTTCTTCCTTTCCTATAATACTGTCTTATTAATACATTATATAATAAAATGTATAGCTGGGTTTTTCTGTTACGTTCTAGAATAGGCTATGATCTAACAGTGTAGCAGACCCATTTCCTGTTGAGAGTTTCTCTTGAATCTAGCTAGCAGGGTTACTCCTGCTCTTCGGAGAAAGTGAAAGATAATTGTGCAGCTGAGTTCTATAAATAAAAGTACAGTTAGAGAAAACAATATTTTTGGGGCTGGGCGTGGTGGCTCACACCTGAAATCCCAGCACTTTGGGAGGCTGAGGTGTGAAAATCACTTGAAGCCAAGAGTTTGAGACCAGCTCAGGCAACATAGCGAGACCCTGTCTCTACAAAACATTTAAACATTAGCCAGCAGTGTGCACCTGTAGTCCCAGCTCCAGGGGAGGCTGAGGCAGGAGGATCACTTGAGCCCGGGAGTTTGAGGTTACAGTGAGCTATAATTGTGCCACTTCACTCCAGCATGGTTGACAGAGCAAGACCCTGTCTCTGAATAAATAAATACATTGAAAAGAAAATGATATTTTTGGATTAAAAAATCCCACTGTAAATTTACAAGGAATGAGAATAAAAGCACATCTTGGGCCAGGTGTGGTGGCTTCTGCCTGTAACCCCAGCACTTTGGGAATTCAAGGTGGGAGGATCACTTGAGGCCAGGAGTTCAAGACCAACCTGGCCAACATGGTAAGACCCTATGTCTATAAAAAATAAACATAAAAAACCACTTATCAACTTCATACTTAGAACTGGATCATTGACAAAATTATATTCATTATTAATAATAAATAGATTGTGAATTCTAGGAAGGGCAACCTTGTACCCCATTTCCTCAAAGCAGAGAGATACCCTCCACTCTCTGGCTTTCTCAGCACTGGGCTGAGAACCTCGGCTAACCCCACACTGCACGGGGTTGGCCACATGCCCATTGGCCTTTCCCAGTGGGCGGTGAGCTGCTTGACTTCTCAGGAAGGGGGTCGTTCATCTTGGTTCCACAGCCTGGAATGGAGTAAGGGTTCCACCCGTATTTGTGGTCTGAGTGAGCGTGCCCAGTCTGTTTATCCTTTTCATGTTCACTTTCATTCTTCCAGACCCGGTGACTGCCCCAGTGCTGAACATTACGGTCATTCAAACAGAAACAGACCGACATATAACATTACATTGCCTCTCAGTCAATGGCTCGCTGCCCATCAATTACACTTTCTTTGAAAAGCATATTGCCATATCACCAGCTATTTCCAAGTACGACAGGGAGTCTGCTGAATTTAAGTTAACCAGGAAGAATCCTGGAGAAGAGGAAGAGTATAGGTGTGAAGCTAAAAACAGATTGCCCGACTATGCAGCATACAGTCAAACTGTCACCATGCCCTCAACAGGTAAGAGTGACCTGAGTTCTTTCAGCCAGGTCTGAACTCGCTTCCAGAAACTGCAGCTGCTCCTCTGCCTGCCCATTTCCCACCACGGTCACCTGCTTCCACATGGAGGGTCCCTATGATAGAGTCCACGCAAACTGTCATGGGGTTGCTTTCTGCCATAAAGGAACCATAGAAAAGCCTAGAAGCTGGAGCAGGAGGGGGACTTGTGGCGAAACTTTCTGCCCCCCCTTCCAATTTGCACCTCTCTTGGAACTGCCAGATCGGTTTTCTTTGTGTGTGTGTTTTTTTTTTTTTTGTCATCTTGTATGCTTTC
>NW_016807614.1:339899-346123 GCF_001698545.2 Rhinopithecus bieti | reverse complement strand
CTTCCCTTCTTCCCTTCTTTCTTTCTTTCTCTTTCTCTTTCTTTCTTTTTCTTTTCTTTTCTTTTCTTCTTTTCTTTCTCTTTCTCTTTTTCTTTGAGACAGAATGTCACTCTCTTGCCCAGGCTGGAGTGCAGTGCTGCCTCGCAGGTTCTAGAGATTCTCGTGCCTCAGCTTCCTGAGTAGCTGGGACTACAGGCACCCACCACCACGCTTGGTTAATTTCTGTATTTTCAGTAGAGATGGGTTTTCACCATGTTGGCCAGGCTGGTCTCAAACTCCTGGCCTCAAGTGATCTGCCCACCTCGGCCTCCCAAAGTGCTGGGGTAACAGGCGTGAGCCACTGCGCCTGGCCATCTTGTACTGATTTCTAATACCCATGCCTTCCTGCTTGGCTGTTTGTTGCTCCACTGCTAACAATGGTGAGTCCAGACTCCTGCACCACCCTTGGCTCAGGGCAAGAGGCGCCCCTGGCCAAGCTCTGTGTTTGGAGGGCTCTGGTCTGGTACCTCCGGGCTATGTACCTTCCCCTACGCTGAGGGGTTCAGGGAGCCATGGGGATGCACCCACCCGGACCCTATACTCCCACTTTTCTGCTCCACACTCTGGGTACCTGGACCCAGATCCCCTGCCCAATGGGTTCAGCTCAGAACCCATTTCCAGGGCCTGTACCCGTCAGTCTCTCCCCCAGCTCATCCTCCCGAGGGTGGCCCACAGTGAGGGTATAAGCATCCCTAGACCTGAGCCAAGGGAGCTGTTTGTGGGGGGTGTGGATGGTGTTTGCACATGTGGGCTGGGGCGTCCACGTGCATGCAAGGCCCCTTAGGGTGCAGGTCAGAGCCCAAGTGGGAAGCGGGGCAGCCCGGGACTTCAGTGGGTTCGGTCCATGCTGCCACGTCCTGATGCCAAACTCTGGAAAGTCTGAGAATTCCAGATTCAAACCTGACCTTCCAGGTCCTTCTGAGGGTGCATTTGTCAAGGTAGAAGGATAGAAGGAAAACTAGGTCGTGTGCAGTGACTCACACCTGTAATCCCAGCAATTTGGAAGGTTGTGACTGGCAGATTACTTGAGCCCAGGAGTTTGAGACCAGCCTGGGCAACATGGCAAAACCCCTGTCTCTACAGAAAATAAATTAGCCGGGTGTGGTGGTGCATGCCTGTGGTCTCAGCTACTTGGAGGATGAGGTAGGAGGATTGCTTGAGCCTGAGAGGTGGAGGCTGCAGTGAGCTGTGATCATCGTGCCCTGCACTCCAGCCTGCACAACAGAGTGAGACCCTGTCTCAAAGAAAAAAGAAAAAGAAAGAAAAGAAAAACTAGGTTAGCAAAGGCACAAGGCATGCTTGGACACTGACCACTCCAGCCAGCCACATCCTCAGAACAGAACCTACGCCCTGGTATTCAGTGAGGGTGGTCTAACAAGTGAGGCAGCCTGCTGGAGTCAGGCATTTGGCTATGAGTCACAGCCCTTCCGTTCACTGGCTGTGTGACCTTAGGAAAGTCATTTCACCTCCCTGAGCCTTACTCGCCTCATCTATAAAATGGGAATGATGCCAACAGGATAAGTAAGACAACACAGGCTAAGTACCTAACACAGTGCCTGGCCTGCAGCTAAAACTCAAAAACTGGCAGCTGTTTGGATGACACGAAACATGTTGCCAGGGCTCAGGGCCTTGCCCAGTAAACACCCAGGCTTTTCTGGTGCTTATGACCCCAGAAACATTGCTTTTCTCTTCTTTGGATGACCACTGTGGAAGATATGCTTGCTCATGACTTTTTAAACTTTATTATTTTTACTTATTTTATTATTTATTTATTTTTCTATTTATTTTGAGATGGAGTCTCACTCACCCAGTCTGGAGTGCAATGGCATGATCTCGGCTCACTGCAACCTCTGCCTCCTGGGTTCAAGTGATTCTCATGCCTCAGCCTCCCAAGTAGCTGGAACTACAGGCACATGCCACCAGGCCCTGCTAATTTTTGTATTTTGGGTAGAGACGGGGTTTCACCATGTTGGCCAGGCTGGCCTCGAACTCCTGACCTCGGGTGATCTACCCGCCTTGGCCTCCCAAAGTGCTAGGATTACAGGTGTGAGCCACTGCGCCTGGGCTATTTTTATTTATTTCTTAACTTATTTATTTATTGAGACACGGTCTGGATCTGTCACTCAGGCTGGAGTGCAGTGGCACAGTTGTAGCTCACTGCAGCCTCCACCTCCTGGGGTCGAGCGATTCCCCCTGCCTCAGCCTCCTGAGTAGCTGGGATCATAGGCACATGCCATCACACCTGGCTGATTTTTATGTATTTATTTATTTTGTAGAAACAAGGGCCTCACTATGTTGCCCAGGCTGGTCTCAAACTCCTGGCCTCAGGCGATCCTCCGTCCTTGATCTCCGAAAATGCTGGGATTACAGGTGTGAGCCACCACGCCCGGTCAAGAACTTTATTGACTAATAAGTCCCATAAGTGGCAGATGTCATGACCATTTGGGAACCTGGGTGCATAGTACATTGGTTAACTTGGGAGACATCACCTTTTCTAAAACACTTACTGGCTTAACGTCATTGGCAAAGAAAATGCTATGGTCACCAGTGGATGCTGTCTTCTTCCAGACGGAGGCAGCTGTCCTTTCTGTCTGAAGCTACTGCTTCCGGGGTTATTACTGCTGCTGCTGGTGATAATCCTAATTCTGGCTTTTTGGATACTGCCCAAATACAAAGCAAGTAAGTTCTTTTAGTCGCTTTGCCACCGTTTTCCCATGGGTTTGGGATACAGACAGCAGGGCAGAGGGTGAGGAGAAAGAGAAAAGGGGATTAGAAATAGAATAGGGAGAAAATGAAAACAGGAGGAAAAGACGAGAAAGGGGAGTGGGAATGGAATAGACTCCCTGAACGGTTCATGCAGAGGGTAATTCTTTCTCCAGGGAAAGCCTTTTCTGATTGAGGGCGAGCAGAGCTGGCTTCACAGATGTGCAGCCTGTGCAGTCACACAGGGCCCTGTGCCAAGAAGAACTCCACATTTGGTATTTATTTATTTGTTTGTTTGTTTATTTATTTTTGAGACAGAGTTTTGCTCTTGTTGCCCAGGCTGGAGTGCAGTGGTACGATCTCAGCTCACTGCAGCTTCCGCCTCCTGGGTTCAAGCAATTCTCCTGCCTCAGCCTCCCAAGAAGCTGGGATTACAGGTGTCCGCCACCACATCCAGCTAAGTTTTTTGTATTTTTAGTAGAGACAGGGTTTCACCATGTGAGCCAGGCTGGTCTCGAACTCCCGGCCTCAGGTGATCCACCCACCTCAGCTTCCCAAAGTGCTGGGATTACAGGCATGAGCCACTGCTCCCAGCCACATCTTGAAATTCTTAATAATATTTTATACTCTTTTAAAAATTGTTAATGGTGGTAAAATATACATAACACTAAATTGGCCACTTTAAACCATGCTTAAATGCATAGTTCGGTGGCATTAAGCACGTTCCCATTGTCATGCACCCTTCTCCACCATCCACGTCCAGAACTTTTTCATCTTCCCAAACTGAAACTCTGTCCCCATTACACACTAGCTCCCCATCCCTTCTTCCCCCAGGCTCTGCCAACCACTATTCTGCTTTCTATCTCTATTAGTTTGACTCCTCCAGGCACCTCGTAGAAGTGGAAGCATTTGTCCTTTCATAACTGGCTTATTTCACTTTAGTTAATGTCCTCAAGGTTCATCCATGTTGTCGTATGTGTCAGAATTTCCTTCCTTGATAAGGCTGAAGAATGCCCCATTGTACATAAGTACACCACACCTTGTTTATCCATTTATCCCCCATGGATGCCCGGGTTGCTTCTACCTTTTGTCTATTGTTTGATAATGCTAGGAACATGGGTGTGCAATTATTAATGTTTTTAAACAAGAGGCCCTTTTCTCTTCTTTGTATAACTTCTTATGAAAGACGTACTTGGTCATGACTTTAAGAAATTGTGTTCCTTTTTTTTTTCTCTCTCTCTCTCTCTCTCTCTTATTTTTTTATTCTATATTAAATAGAGACGGGGCCTCACTATGTTGCCCAGGCTGGTCTTGAACTCTTGGGCTCAAGCAATCCTCCCCGTTCGGCCTCCCATAGTGTTGGGATTACAGGCGTGAGCCACTGTGCTGGGCCAAGAACTTGTGTTCTTAATTAAACACAAGTTTAAGGCATGTGAACAGTGTTCGTTTCACCCTGGGCACTGCAAGTGGTGCGGCTGCTCCTGACTGCAAGTACCTCAAGCAAGAGCTTTGCCTCGCGCGACTCTAGGTCTGCCACATACGTAGGGGAGGCTCAGTGCATGAGGACAAGCAAGCGTCATCCCATTAGCACAAAAGACACCTTCAAAAGGTTTACAATTGTTTGGGGCTGGAAGTATTAAAAATATTAAGTTGGTGCATAAGTAATTGCAATTTTTGCCATTACTTTTATGGCAAAACCCGCAATTACTTTTTTTTTTTTTTTGAAATGGAGTCTTGCTCTGTTGCCCAGGCTGGAGTGCAGTGGTGCAGTCTCGGTTCACAGCAGCCTCTGTCTCCCTGGTTCAAGCGATTCTCCTGCCTCAGCCTCCCGAGTAGCTGGGATTACAGGCACCCATCACCATGTATTTTTAGTAAAGACAGGGTTTCACCATGTTGATCAGGTTGGTCTTGAACTCCTGACCTCAGGTGATCTGCCCACCTCAGCCTCCCAGAGTACTGGGATTACAGACGTGAGCCATTATGCCTGGCCCATAATTACTTTTGTACCAACCTAATATATATATATATTTTCTTTCTACATTTCTATGCTTTCTAGATTTTCAATGTAAAAGTATAATCTATTCTACTATAAGATTTTTTTTTAAAAAAAACCTTATTAAACACACCAGACTCAAAAAAAAAAACAAAACAAACAAAAAAGCATCATTTCTCTCTTCCCCACCTTAAGTGCTTCATCCACAGAAAACTTGTCAATGTTATTAGAAGAATCAGTTACAGCTTTTTTTTAAAAAAGTATTTTTTGGAGACGGGGATCTCACTATGTTGCCTAGGCTGATCTTGAACTCCTGGACTCAGGCGATCCTCCCACCTCAGCCTCCCAAAGTGCTGGGATTACAGGCATGAGCCACTGTACTCAGCCCACTTACTGTTTTTCATTCCTCATGTTTTATGGCCACTGCTGGTTAAGACTTCAAAGTGGTTTTTTCATTTGGCACATGAGTGTGGAAGGATATGAAGATTTACACAAAAGACTGTCCCAGCACTGGTGCCCATCAGCAAGCTGAGGGCTGTTGGACAAGCCCCTCAGGCTGTTGCTTCTGAGCCTCAGTGTTCTGACTTGTGGAATGGGCCATGGAGATATTGTCAGAACTGGCAAGAGAACCAATTGAGAACCATCTCCAGAGAGTCACAACTCAGAGAAGTCAGGGACTCAGCTGACATAAAACTTGAACACAGAGGTCACGAGTTATACATCTGATGCATCTTTAAGATTTTATTTTATTTCATTTCATTTTTTAAGAGATGGGGCCTCACTCTGTTGCCCAGGCTGAAGTGTAGTGGCACAATCTCGGCTCACTGCAACCTCCACCTCCTGGGTTCACGCGATTCTCCTGCCTCAGCCTCCCAAGTAGCTGGGATTACAGGTGCCCACCACCACACTCGGCTAATTTTTGATTTTTAGTAGAGACGGGGTTTCACTATGTTGGCCAGGCTGGTCTTGAACTCCTGACCTCGTGATCTGCCTATCTCGGCCACCCAAAGTGCTGGAGCTGGGATTATAGCTAGGGCTATAATCCCATACATGTATATATATATGTATATGTATATATATGTGTGTATATATGTGTGTGTGTGTATATATATATATATATATATTTTTTTTTGAGACAGGATCTCACTTCCATCACCCAAGGCTAGAGTGCAGTGGTGCAATCATTGCTCACTGCAACCTTGACCTCCCAGGCCTCCTCCTGCCTCAGCTACCTGAGTAGCTGGGACCACAGGTGCACACCATGCCTGGCTAATTTTTTTTTTTTTTTTTTTTAGGTTTCACCATGTTGCCCAGGCTAGTCTTGAACTCCTGGACTCAAATCATCCTCCTGCCTCAGCCTCCCAAAGTGCTGGGATTGCAGTATTTTTTTTTTTAATTACAAAATTCTAGTGGCCGGGTGCGATGGCTCAAGCCTGTAATCCCAGCACTTTGGGAGGCCGAGACGGGCGGATCACGAGGTCAGGAGATC
>NW_016807614.1:336860-339284 GCF_001698545.2 Rhinopithecus bieti | reverse complement strand
CCACATCTCATATGTCTTAAAAACATGTTTCTCCTTCCTATAAAAAGTCCAGGTTATTGCAAAAGTGGCATTAATATTTTTTATTACTGGCTGGAGCTAACAATAGAATTCAGCGAGGCTGGCCGGGCACAGTGGCTCATGCCTATAATCCCAGCATTTTGATCACCTGAAGTCAGGAGTTTGAGACCAGCCTGGCCAACACGGTGAAGCCCCACCTCTACTAAAAATACAAAAAATTAGCTGGGCATGGTGGCACATGCCTGTAATCCCAGCTACTTGGGAGGCTGAGGCAGAAGAATTGCTTGAAACCAGGAGGCGGAGGTTGCGGTGAGTGGAGATTGCACCATGGCACTCCAGCCTGGGCCACAGATCGAGACTCTGTCTTAAAAAAAAAAAAAAAGCAGTAGGCCATTTACACTCTCTTGAAGATATTACAAAGCTTCCACAGAATATTCTCTTCAGCGAAGGAAAGAAAATAAGTCTGGCTAGTTCAGGCATAATCTGATAGGTAAAGCCTGTTCCTCTGAAAGCCAGGAAAATAAATCAGAACAGCCCCTGGCTTGGTGAAGCCGTGTCTAGACTCCCTGCTGAGTCTATAGTATTCCTTTGTTAGACAACAGTTTGGGCCATTGGAACAAGTCACTCCTTGTTTCAGAACTTTGGGGAGTTCTGCTTCTTGGCTGAGGAGATGAGAGAAATGTGGCTGAATTGGTTTAATTTAATGATTCTGTACTGATTTATGTAGGAAAAGCTATGAGAAATAATGTGCCCAGGGACTGTGGAGACACAGCTGTGGAAGTTGGAATCTATGCAAATATCCATGAAAAACAAGCAAGTAAGAGAACTTTATTAGGTGTTTTGGGTGGTTTCAGGTTTTTGTCTTTTGATTTTGTTAAGGTTGGCAGACATACGGGAGTGGGGGGTGGAGCAAAAGGGATAGAGTTCAATGTCTATTGATGCCCAGTCCCTACTTTCTAGGGGTAAAAACTGTTTTTTTTTTTTTTAATCCTTCCACAGATATTCTATGTGTATAATAAAGAAATGGTAGTGATTGTAGCATATTGTAGGTATGACTTTCTACACCTTGATTTTTTTTTTTTTCATGTAACAACATATCTTGAAGATTTTTCACATCTGTTCAGAATGATCTGCACTGTGTTTCACAGTCTTTCATGGTCACCTCTCAAAGCAGGCACTGCACATTGCTTTGCAGTAAACAAGACCCAGCGGCTTGGCTGATGTATTAGTCCATTCTCTTGCTATTATAAGGACATACCTGAGATGGGGTAATTTATAAAGGAAAGAGTTTTAATTGACTCACAGTTCCGCAGGGCTTGGGAGGCCTCAGGAAACTTACAATCATGGTGGAAGGGGAAGCAAACACATCCTTCTTCACAAGGCAGCAGGAGAGAGAAGAATGAGAGCCAAGGGAAGGGGGAAAAACCTTATAAAACCATCAGATCTTGTGAGAACTAACTCACTATCACTAGAACAGTGTGACAGAAACCACCCCCATGATTTAATTATCTCCACCTGGTCCCTCCCATGACACGTGGGGTTTGTGGGGACTACAATTCAAGATGTGATTTGGGTGAGGACACAGCCAAACCCTATCATCAGCTGACAATAGAACAATCCCAGCCAACACAACCACATTCCAGATGCAGTGCTGAGTAATTTACCCACCTTTTCTAACACAAACACTACCAACCCCCAATTTATGTCATTCTCATTTTACAGAGGAGGGATCTGTCCCAGAAGTGGGATCCAGACCATGTGTTTCCACAGCCCAAGATGGTGAGCATGTTCTGCAGAGTCTCTCCCACTGCCCTCATGTGCTTAGAAATTCAGATAATTGGCCCAATAACTCCTATTCCTTATCTTTTGCCCAGAGGCCGAACATTCCCAGGAGCTCCAGTATGCCACCCCTGTGTTCTGGGAGGTGGCACCAAGACAGCAAGGTGAGCCACAGCTTGGGATAAGAGATAAGAGGTGCTGGTGACTAGAGACAGGTAGTCCCTGTGATGTCACCATACTCAGGGGCTTCAGGAGCCTGAGAATGGGGTGGATTCGAGCAATGCAGGCACACCATAAGGAACCAATGGCAACCAGCACCCCAGCTCCTAAAAAAATCTCATCAGGCAATGGAGGGTGGGGAAGAGGGAAAGATGTGGTCGGGGAATGTCATAGAAAAAATCCAGAGAGGAGGATACAGGATCATTACTCAAACATTTCCTTCCTTTCCTCCCTCCTTCCCTCCCTGCTTCCTTCCTTCCTCCCTCCCTCCCTCCTTCCTTCCTTCCTGTCTTTCTTTTACCTTCCCTCCCCTCCCTTTCCTTTCCTTTCCTTTCCTTTGCTTTCTTCTCTCTCTTTTCTTTCTCTCTTTCTCTCTCTCTCTCTTTCTTTTCTTTCTTTCTTTTCTTT
>NW_016807614.1:327428-336777 GCF_001698545.2 Rhinopithecus bieti | reverse complement strand
CCTTTCCTTTCCTTTCCTTTGCTTTCTTCTCTCTCTTTTTCTTTCTCTCTTTCTCTCTCTCTCTCTTTCTTTTTCTTTCTTTCTTTTTCTTTTCTTTTCTTTTCTCTTTTCTTTCCTTCCTTCCTTCCTTCCTTCCTTCCTTCCTTCCTTCCTTCCTTCCTTCCTTTTCTTTCTTTCCTTTTTCTTTCTTTCTTTCCTGCCTTTCTTCTTTTTTTTTGAGACTCTCACTCTGTCACTCAGGCCACAGTGCAGTGGCACACTTTCAGCTCACTGCACCCTCTACATCTTGGGCTGAAGCAATCAACCCACTTCAAGCTCCTGAGTAGTGGGGCTACAGGTGTGCACCATCACGTCTAATTTTTTTTTTTTTTTTTGGTAAAGACAGGTATCTTGCTATATTGCCCAAGCTGGTCTCGAACTCCTGGGCTCGACCAATCTTCCTGCCTCAGCCTCCCAAAATGTTGGGATTATAGGCATGAGGCATTATGCCCGCTAACATTTTCAAGAATAAATTATTTAACACAGTCCAGGAAAAAATTAGTTAATACCTGGTTCTGTCAGGCCACCCAGCTACTAGAAATAGGATTTTTAAAAACAGCCTCACCTGTCACATATCCTAAGTAAACTATTTTCCCTCTTATATTTCAGAAGCCTGTGATTCTTATAAACCTGGATATGTCTATTCTGAACTCAACTTCTGAAATTTACAGAAACAAACTACCTCTCAGGGTAAGATGCTTTTTATGAAGCTGATTTCCATGAACAAAAAGCAAACTTGAGGCTGAGGCAGGTGAATCACTTGAGGTCAGGAGTTCGAGACCAGCCTGGCCAACATGGCAAAACCCGGTCTCTACTAAAAATACAAAAATTAGCCAGGTGTGGTGGTGCGTGTGTGTAGTCCCAGCTACTCAGGAGGTTTAGGCAGGAGAATCACTTGAGCCTGGGAGGCAGAGGTTGCAGTGAGCCAAGATCATGCCACTGCACTACAGCCTGGGCGACAAGATGAGACTCCATCTCAAAAAAAAAAAAAAAGACGTTCATTGATGTTCATGATTTAGCTAACCCTCCAGATTTAGCTAATGCCAAAGGTGTGCCTTGATGTGCTGCCTTTCCCAGTCACGTTCCAGGGACAGAGTCCACGGAGTTGAGTTGTGGGGAAGGAGAATATTTTAGTCCCCTAGGGCTGCTGCTACAAATGACCACAAATTGGTGACTTACAGCAACCATTTCACAGTTCTGGAGGCTGGAAGTCCAAAACCAAGGTGTCTGTAGAGCTGTGCTCCATCCAAAATTTCTCGGGGGGAGCCTCCTTGCCTCTTCCACCTTCTGGGGCTCCAAACATTGCTTGTGGTTGCCTCACTTCAACTTCTGCCTCTGTCTTCACATGGCCTTTTATGTTCTTTCTCTTCTTCTTCTTTTTTTTTTTTTTTGAGCTGGATTCTCAAAAAATTTTGAGAGTTGCCCAGGCTGGAGTCCAGTGGCACGATCTCAGCTCAATTCAATCTCCACTTCCCTGGTTCAAGCGATTCTCATGCCTCAGCCTCCCGAGTAGCTGAGATTACAGGCACCCACCACCACACCCAGCTAATTTTTGTGTTTTTAGTAGAGATGGGGTTTCACCATAGTGGCCAGGCTGGTCTCGAACTCTTGACCTCAGATGATCAGCCTACCTCGGCGTCCCAAAGTGCTGGAATTACAAGCGTGAGCCACTGTGCCCGGCCCTGAATTGCTTTAGTAAAGAAAGCGTCTCCCAGAATAAATTCATCTGAACGTGCATCCTTCTCTGAGCCTTCTGACTCTTCAATATTCTGCTCACACCTGTCTGGCATCTCCATGATATTTTCCACTGGTCACCACTGTCCAACAGAAATATAATGTCAGCCACATGGGCATACTTTTCACTCTTTCTAGTAGACACAATAAAAAAATGAAAAGATGGCCGGGCATGGTGGCTCATGCCTATAATCCCAGCACGTCGGGAGGCTGAGGTGGGTGGATCACTTGAGGTCAGGAGTTCAAGAGCAGCTTGGCCAACATGGTGAAACCCCATCTCTACTAAAAATACAAAAAAATTAGCTGGGCGTAGTTGCGGGTGCTTGTAATTCCATCTACTTAGGAGGCTGACGCA
Source organism: Rhinopithecus bieti (assembly GCF_001698545.2). NCBI lineage: Eukaryota > Metazoa > Chordata > Mammalia > Primates > Cercopithecidae > Rhinopithecus > Rhinopithecus bieti. The sequence goes on along the minus strand of NW_016807614.1, from coordinate 334,649 downwards.
CAAGAATCGCTCAAACCCAGGAGGCAGAGGTTGCAGTGAGCCGAGATTGCACCACAGCACTCCAGCCTGGGCAACAGAGTGAGACCTGTGTTAAAAAAAGAAATGAAAGAAAAGAAGAAAAAAAAAAAAAAAGAAAGAAAAGGAAGGAAGGAAGAAAAGGAGAAAAGAAGAGAAACAGGCGAAATGAATTAGAATAATATATTTTATTTAACCCAGCATATCCAAAAATCCTATCATTTTAACAAGTACAACTACCCTATTTCCCTCAGAATGTAGCATTGCCTCTGGTTTGCTGTGGATCCCGTATTAGACCACTCAGCTGTAGAGTCTTGTGGGATCCAAGCTTCAAGGAGACCCATCATGCATGTTTAGGGCCAGTTCCAGGTGTCCTTGACACGACACTAAACCTCCATTTCCTTTTTTTTTAGAGACAGAGTCTGGCTCTGTCGCCCAGGTTGGAGTGCAATGGTGCCATCTTGGCTCACTGCGACCTCCGCCTCCTGGGTTCAAGCGATTCGCCTGCCTCAGCCTCTCAAGTAGCTGGCATTACAGGCATGTGCCACCATCCCCAGCTAATTTTTGTATTTTTAGTAGAGACAGGGTTTCGCCATGTTGGCCAGGCTGGTCTTCAACCCCTGACCTCAAGTGATCCGCCCACCTCAGCCTCTCAAAGTACTGGGATTACAGGCGTGAGCCACCTTGCCTGGCCCTCCATTTCCCGATATAGTCTTATATCCACATTCACTGCCGTAGCCCGCTCAGACCCACGCTGCTGTGGGCTCCCCTGGCTCCTGGAGGAGCGCACCCGCAGACGCTGCAGTCTTTGTGTGGCTCAGCAATTGCCGCTCACATCAGGAACTGCCCTTCCTCCGTCAGGCTCCGCTGAGACCCGACCCTGGTTATTAAGCTATGAAGGAGACAGGGATGGATCTTAAAGAAGACAAGCAAAATGTAGTGAAGCAAATAAAATGGTGGTTCCCAGGGGCTGAGGTCCGGGGACAATTAGGAGTGACTGGCTAACGGGTACAGCGTTTCAGTTTGGGAAGACAAAAAGTTTTGGAAAAAAGATGGAAAGTGGTGATGGTTACACAATAATATGAGTTGTGTTTTTGGTGTTTTTTGAGACAGAGTCTCTCTCTGTCACCCAGGCTGGAGTGCAGTGGTATGACCTAGGCCCACTGCAACCTCTGCCTCCCAGGTTCAAGCGATTCTTGTGCCTCAGCCTCCCGAGTAGCTGGGACTACAGGCACCCACCACCACACCCAGTTAATTTTTGTATTTTTAGTAGAGACGAGGTTTCACCATGTTGGCCAGGCTGGTCTCAAACTGCTGACCTCAAGTGATTTGCCTGCCTCGGCCTCCCAAAGTGCTGGGATTACAGGTGTGAGCTATTGTGCCGGTCAATATGAATGAATGTTTTTAATCCCATTGAATTACACACCTAAAATTGGTTAAAATGGTAAATTTTATGTTATGTGTAACTTACCACAATAATTTAAAAACTATTGTGAGGCACCTGCCTCATGTGAGGACTTCTAAGAAGAGGGGCTGTTCTCCTTCTCAAGAGAGCTTGTGGGCTTGTGGGAGTTTCATATTCTCAAATGTCCACATCCCAAGGCCCACCCAGCCCCTGTCAGTGTCAGACGTTAGCAGAGCAGAAATGCCAGATGTGCTCATTCCATCTCCTCCTTGGTTGCCCCACCCTTTTGATCAGATTCTGGAATTGGCTTTCAGCACAGTCTTCCGGCTGGCTGTGATCAATGAGGGTGGCTTAAACCCTATCCTCGGGGTTTCACAGCTTGCCCCGAACTGGTAGCCTCTCATTTTACCCTTGCAAAGCTTCTAAGGCAGCTAAGAGAAGCCAACTAGCTTCACAATCCACATAATTAGCATTGCCCCAAACCTTTCAAGTGCTGGAATGCTGGCGTCCACTAGTGCCTCTTTTCTTTCTAAACCTCATTCCACATGGCAAGGGAAGGTCTTAGGAATTGTGGAGCTGTGGTGTGCTAAGGGTTCTCACTGCCTGCCTATCACCAGCAAGGGAGTCCTTGTTGCCATCCATTCCTAGGGGTTAATTTTGTTCCCTGAGGCTGCTTTCTAGGGCCTTCTGGTCCCTTGTTTTATCCTGGACTAGACCTGAAAGCAGAGCCTGAAATAAGGCCTTCTATGCAAATCATTTATGTAGGAGGTGGCCCTGGAAAGCAGGCCCAGTGCGCCACAGGAAAAGCCAGTACAGGGTGTTTTGCTGAGTTGGGCACTGTGGTGGGCAGCTGGACGTGAGCCCACTGGAATCTTCTGAAGAGTCCAAGAGCCTCTTCTCAGTATTGTCCACTTGAGGATTGATAGTGAGAGGTATTTATCGATTGGTGTCCAACCCTCATTGGTTGAGGATCATCCCAGGAAGTGACACCTCCCCACTTCTAGACTAGCATATGCGTATTCCAAGCAGGCTTCCCTCAGTGTCTCACCCCAGGCACTGCAAACACCCCAGGACAGAAAGTGAACATGTGTATTATGCAGTTAAAGCAAGAAGCTATCAGTGCAAAGTGAGTAGACCCTCAGATGCAGCTGGGTCAGAGGGAAGGCCCAGGGATATGACGCAGGACACAGAGGTGGCTGATACACCACCTCCCAACATTTCCTCTATCACAACAACTACAACAATGGCAACAATAGGGCTGGGTGTGGTTGCTTACGCCTATAATCCCAATACCCTGGGAGGCCAAGGCAGAAGGATTGCTTGAGCCCAGAAATTCAAGACTAGCCTGGGCAACCTGGCAAAATCCTGTCTCTACAAACAATACAAAAATTAGCCAGGCATCACTGCCACTAAAATTAGCATGTCTGTAGGCCCAACTACTCAGGAGGCTGAGCTGGGAGGACTGCTTGAGCCTGGGAGGTCAAGGCTGCAGTGAACTGTGACTGTACCACTGCACTCCAGCCTAGGCAAGAGAGTGAGGCCCTGTCTCAGTAGGTAAATAAATACATTAATTAATTAAAAATGACAACAATAATATATGTATTGAGCTTATAGCATGTTCCAGGTACTATTATTAAGTGCTTTGTGTACCTGTTTTCTATAGCCCCACAATACCTCTTTGGGGCAGGTACTCTTTTTTTCTTTCTTTCTTTCTTTCTTTTTTTTTTTTGAGACAGAGTTTTGCTCTTGTTCCCCAGGCTGGAGTGAAATGGCGTGATCTTGGCTCACTGCAACCTCTGCCTTCCAAGTTCAGGTGATTCTCTTGCCTCAGCCTCCTGAGCAGCTGGGACATGATACCACATCTGGCTAATTTTGTATTTTTAGTAGAGATGGGGTTTCACCATGTTGGCCGGGCTGGTCTCAAACTCCTGATCTCAGGAGATCCACCTGCCTCAGCCTACCAAAGTGCTGGGATTACAGGTGTGAGCCACCGTGCCTGGCCTGGGGCAGGTACTCTTATTTCCCTCTTTTCATACAAAAAGAAACTGACTCACAAGTTCATTCAGCTAACACCTGTTGGAAACAGGAAAGGAACTCAGATCTGAGTGACACCAGAGCCCACACTTCTTTTCTTCTTCTTCTTCTTCATTTTTTTTTTTTTTTTTTTTTTTTTTTTTTTTTTTTTTTTTTTTTTTGAGACAGGGGCTCACCCTCTTGCCCAGGCTGGAGTACAGTGATGGGATCACAGCTCACTGCAGTCTTGACCCTCCTGGCTCAAGTAATTCTCCCACCTCAGCCTCCTGAGTACCTGGGACCAGAGATGCATGCCACTACACCTGGCTAATTTTTATATTTTTGTAGAGATGGGGTTTTGCCACGTTGGCCAGGCTGGGCTCAAGCAATCCTCCCACCTCAGCCTTAAGGCCAGGCTTAAGCTACTGGACTCAAGTAATCCTCCCATCTCAGCCTCCCGAAGTTTTGAGATTACAGGTATGAGCCACCACGCCGGGCCAAGCCCACACTTCCAACCACTACCTTGTTAACATTCCAGGATGGACACCTGGATATTGAGGGCTTATCGGATCAGAAAAGTCATCAGATCAGAATTAGCAAGATCAGCAAGGATGCAGGGACCTGGGGCCCACACATGCTCACTGAAGATGCCCCTTTGTCAAGCGGCAAAGCCAATGGGAGGAAAGTGGGAGAGAGATCACCCAAACAGGCAGAAGGAAGCACCGCCATGCATTGCTTAATGACAGAGATAGGTTCTGACAAATGCGTGTCATTAGGCAATTCCACTGTGTGCACACCAGTGTATTTACACAAACCCAGATGGTATCCACTACTCCACACCTGGCTATACGGTAACCTATTGCTTCTAGTCTACATACCTGAAGCCATGTTACTGTACTGAATGCTGGAGGCAATTGCAGCACAATGGTATTTTTGTATCTAAACATAGAAAAGGTACAGTAAAAATATGGTATGATTTTAGGGGCCACTGTCACATACCTGGTTCGTGGTTGACTGAAACGTTGCTAGGCAGTGCGTGACTGCATCTGAAAAATGCATGAAGAGGAGGGCTGGGCATTTGGGCAATGGTTATGGACAAGGAGGTAGATTGTGTGAGTGTTCAGGCCTGTGGGCAGGATTCATGACTATGTGAGGCCAGGGGACATCCAGGCAGGCACAAGAACATATGTTGGCACACACAGGCCCTGGCCAGGTGGTAGAATCTTTTTTTTTTTTTTTTTTTTTTTTTTGAGACAGAGTCTTGCTCTGTCGCCTAGGTTGGAGAGTGCAGTGGCGTGATCTCGGCTCACTACAACCTCTGCCTCCCAGGTTCAAGTGATTCCCCTACCTCAGCCTCCTGAATAGCTGAGATTACAGGCATGCACCACCACACCCAGCTAATTTTTGTGTTTTTGATAGAGATGAGCTTTCACCATGTTGGCCAGACTGGTCTTGAAATCTTGACCTCAAGCGATCCACCCACCTTGGCCTCCCAAAGTGCTGGGATTACAGGTGTGAGCCACCGCACCCAGCCAGGTGGCAGAATCTTGACTCCAAGAGAGTTCTGACAAATAAAATATCATAGCCTTGAAATAATATTTAACATTTTAAAGGTAAGCTTTCTCCATTCACACTTCTGACACCAAATGTGTGGGTTTTTTCCACACCAAAAACCAATTCTCCAACTCTCTGGACACCAATAATTCAATCCCAACATTAACTATCAGGAGTCACTATCAGACCCCATAGGTTAAGGGCTCAGTCCTACAAGACTGCCCCCCAACTCAGATGCCAATCACAAGTCAAAGCATCACATACTTCTGATCTACCACCCCCTCCTCGGGCTGGATAACTTGCTAGAATTGTTTGCAGAACTCAGGAAACCAGTTTCATTACTACTACTGGTTTATTATAAAAATGTAAAGAAGACCAGGTACGATGGCTCATGTCTATAATCCCAGCACTTTGGAAGTCCGAGGCAGGTGGATCACTTGAGTTCATGAGTTTGAGACCATCCTGGGCAACATGGTGAAACCGTCTCTACTAAAAATACAAAAATGAGCCGGGCGTGATGGTGCACAGCTATGGTCCCAGCTACTCAGGAGGCTGAGGTGAGAGGGTCACTGGAGCCTGGGAAGTTGAGGCTACAGTGAGTCGTGATCCTGCCACTGCACTCTGACCTGGGTGACGGTGAGACCCTATCTCAAAAAAAAAAAAAAAAAAAAAAAAAAAAAAAAAAAAGGCACAAAGGATGCAGATGAGGAGATGCACAGGGCAAAGTCCAGAAGGATCTCAAGCACAGGCGCTTCTGTTCCCGTGGCATGGGGAGTGCCATCCTTGGGGCATGCGGATGCATTCATCAACCCAAAAGCTCTCCCAGCCCTGTGGTTTAGGGGATTGTGGGTTTCACCATGTTGGCCAGGCTGGTCTCAAGCTCCTGTCCTTAGATGATCCACCTGCCTCAGGCTCCTAAAGTGCTGGGATTACAGGCCTGAGCCACTGCGCCCGGTTACTTTCTGGCCCAACAATATATTCCAGGTTCATCTTGTCCTTGTCCTGACCCGACTCTGGAGTCAGCTGTATTTCCAAGGAGCTCTGCGTCCTTTAAGAAGAGCTCTGTATTTAGAAACTGGGGCCTGAGCATGATCTTGGCTCACTGCAACCTCTACCTTCCAGGTTCAAGCAAATCTTCCGTCTCAGCCTCCCAAGAGTAGCTGGGACTACAGTTGCGCACCACAACGCCCAACTAAAGTTTGTATTTTTTGGTAGAGACAGGGTTTCACCATGTTGGCTAGGCTGGTCTTGAACTCATAAATTATATTTTGATTTTATGTTGTTGATATGTAGAAATAATCTTTTTGGTTGATTCTGTGTCCTGCATCCTTGCTAAATTCAATTTTAATACTCTCTATCTGTAGATTTTCTTACAGTCTGGAGACCAGAAAGCTACTGTTGTGACTGTTGTGTTGTTGCCTCTGCCACAGCTGCCTCACACCCAGAAATGAGCCCACCATGGAGGAGAGCTTTGCCACTGCGGACACTTGCTTCTCAGCCACAACCTTTTGCTTTCCAAACCCCAGCCTGGGCACCTCATTGGCGGAAGAGACTCACATCCCTGATCCCAGGAATACGGTGACTGTAATTTTTTAGGTTTCTGACCCCACCAAATAGGAGGAGGGTTAAGATGTGGCATGAAAGAGCCCATTAAAATATCTACCACACTAGCCAAAATATCAATCGGGAGTGAGGGTAATATATATTTTAAAGCCGAGACTCAGCAGGTTATCTAATCACACATTCTCACCGAAAGAACTAGGAACTAAATGATGTACTTTATGAAGAAGGAAACTGAATACAGAAAAAGTGTGTAGGATTCAACTGTGAGAAAACATAAATGAGAGAGTTGCATAAGGTTCAGGAACATTATAAATTTATCATGATTTAAAAAATGGGGGCCGGGCATGGTGGCTGATGCCTGTAATCCCAACACTTTGGGAGGCCAAGGTTGATGGATCACTTGAGCACAGGAGGTCGAGACCAGCCTGGGCAACATGATGAAACCCCATCTCTACTGAAAAAAAAAACACAAAAAACAAAATTGGCCAGGTGGGGTGGTGCACGCCTATAGTCCTAGCTACTCAGGAGGCTGAGGTGTGAGGATCACTTGAGCCTAGGAAGCAGAGGCTATAGTGAGCCGAGATTGCACCACTGCAGTCCAGCTGGGGTAACAGAGCAAGACCCTGTGTCAAAAAAAAAAAAAAAAAAAAAAAAAAAAAAAAAAAAAAAAA
>NW_016807614.1:321092-327139 GCF_001698545.2 Rhinopithecus bieti | reverse complement strand
AAAAAAATAAAAAAAAAAAAAAAAAAAAAAAAAAAAAAAAGCATAGTATTGGTATATGAGGTATTGGTACATAATTGAACAAGTAGAACAATGGAACGAAAAGTCTGGATATAGTTCTAAATATATACAGTAACTTAGTATAGGATAAATATGGCATCTTAAATCAATGGGGAAAAGATGGATTATTCAATATATTGTAAAAACTTGAGAACCACATTAAAAAAGTTGGTCCCCTACCTCATTCTTTACAACAAAATTAATTCAGATAGATGTGGTCACAGAAGTGCTAGAAGAATATGTGGGGGATTTAAAAATAATCTTGAGGTGGGGAAGACTTTTATAGGTATGACTCACAATCCAGAAGACATAAAAGATTGTTAAATTTAGATAAAACATTTAATTAGATGAGACATTTAAAAATTACATTTAGAAATCATAAACTAAATCCAAAGAATAACTAGGGAGCGGCTGCAGTGGCTTCCATCTGTAATCCCACGAGGCAGGTGATCACCTGAGGTCGGGAGTTTGAGACCAGCCTGGCCAACACGGTGAAACCCTGTCTCTACTAAAAATACAAAAATTAGCTGGGTGTGGTGGTGCATACCTGTAGTCCCTGCTACTGGGGAGACTGAGGCATGAGAATTGCTTGAACCTGGGAGGTGGAGGTTGCGGTGAGGCAAGATAGTGCCACTGCATTCCATCCTGGGCAACAGAGCAAGACTCCATCTCAAAAAAAAAAAAAAAAAAAAAAGAATAGGGAGAAAACACCATGATGTGCTGCATAATAACATTTCAGTCATTCATGGAGCAAATATAAAACAGGGGTCCCATAAAACTATAATACCATGTTTTGACTCTACCCTTTTCTATGTTTAGACACACTTAGATACACAAATATTTACCATTGTGCTACAATTGCCTAGTGTTCAGTAGCATGCTGTACAGGTTTATCCCTAGGAGGAATAGACTATCCCATACACCCTAGGCATGTAGCAGACTATGCCATCTAAGTTTGTGTGAGTACATGCTATGATGTTCAAACAGTGACCTCCACCATTAAGCGATGCATGACTGTATTTTGAGCCCAAGTCTCAGATACTGTATGAAGTTTTATAATATTATGAGCTTTTACAAATCATTAAGAGAAAGACCAATAAACCAGTAGAAAACTGGGAAAAGGTGGCATCTGCAGGGTAACACCAGGGCAGCACAGAAATCTTGCTGGGATGAGGAGTTGCAAACATGTGTGGTCGACCTTTTGGCTTTCTGCCTCTTCTGCTCTCAGGGATGGAGAATCATGACCTAAAGAAGTTGTCTTTTTCTCAGCGTTGCTTCTTCCCAAGGATTTAAAGGGGAGACCTGACCAGAGGAATGATCAACAGTGGATTTGTAATGCCTGGAGCTCATTTCCTTCTTTCTCCTTAACTGTCCTGGAAGGAAACGGACTAGTGCCTTATCTCTGACTCTTCCACAGCACACACCCACCACCAGAGACAGTAACTGAGATCTGCAGTAGCACAGAAACTTAGAGGTTAGAAAAATTAGACACCTAAGGATTTCATGACTCCAGACCTGTTTCCTTAGCATAATACCACACCAGTAAGTAAAATTTATCATTAAAAAATTATTAAAATTTATTTTGGTAAAATTTATCATTAAAAAATTATTAAAAGCAATTGGGTTAGAAGGAAGTTCTGTCAAAATACAATCCAGGTGTACAGTTCTCTGCTAAATTTAGAAGTGGTTACTACTGAGGCAGTCTCAAAAAAAGCATAAGAGGACTTTATGGGGTGATGCAAATTTTCTACATTGCCTTTGTAGAGATGGTTATACATTTATCAATACTCGTTAATTTGTACATTTAGGCCGGGCGCGGTGGCTCAAGCCTGTAATCCCAGCACATTGGGAGGCCGAGACGGGCGGATCACGAGGTCAGGAGATCGAGACCATCCTGGCAAACACGGTGAAACCCCGTCTCTACTAAAATAGAAAACTAGCCGGGCGAGGTGGTGGGCGCCTGTAGTCCCAGCTACTCGGGAGGCTGAGGCGGGAGAATGGCGTGAACCCGGGAGGCGGAGCTTGCAGTGAGCTGAGATCTGGCCACTGCACTCCAGTCCGGCGACAGAGCGAGACTCCGCCTCAAACAAAAAAAACAAACAAACAAACAAAAAAAAATTGTACATTTAAAAGAGGTAAATTTATTGTATGTAAATTGTATCTTAATGAAACTGATTAAAACACACATACAAACCCCAGACCCTCTGCAGTCCTGAATTTGAATGGAAAATATTGGTGTGAACTCATGATGAATTTATTTATTATTATTATTATTATTATTATTTTGGAGATGGGAGTCTCACTCTATTGCCCAGGCTGGAGTGCAGTGGCGTGATCTCGGCTCACTGCAACCTCCACCTCCCAGGTTCAAGCAATTCTCTTGCTTCAGCCTCCCAAGTAGCTGGGATTACAGGCACCTGCCACCACACCTGGCTAATTTTTGTATTTGTAGTAGAAACGGGGTTTCACCGTGTTGGCCAGGCTGGTCTCGAACTCCTGACCTCAAATGATCCACCTGCCTTGGTCTCCCAAAATGCTGGGATTACAGGCGTGAGCCACTGCGACCGGCCTTATTTTTTATTTTCTTTTGATACAGGGTCTTGCTCTGTTGCCCAGGCAGGAGTACAGTGGTGTGATCCAGGCTCCCTGCAGCTTCAATCCCCCGGGCTCAAGCCATCCACCCCCATCAGCTCCCCGAGTAGCTGGGACTACAGGCCTGAGCCACTATGCCTGGCTAATTTTCAAAGTTTTTTTTTAGAGATGTGGTCTATGTTGCCCAGGCTGGTCTCGAACTCTAGCGCTCAAGTGATCCTCCTGCCTCAGACTCCCAGAGTATTGGGATTATAGGTATGAGCCACCACATCTGGCCAATTTTTTTTTTTTTTTTTTTTCAGGGAGGAAACATACACTCTCCTATATTTGCTAGCTGTTAGTACTGGAAAGGCCTAGAAACAGATCGTCTTCTATCAATGAGCATTCCTAGTACCCAAAGTATGGTGTCCACTTTTTTCCAATTAAAAAAAACCCAGAGCTCCTTGGAATAACATGGAAATATATAATCTCTACAGTAGTTATTAGATAGCAAGGAAATTATCAAAGACTAGTAAGGTGTGTCAAAAAGACTTGAGGCTGGCCAGGCGCAGTGGCTCACACTTGTAATCCCAGCACTTTCGGAGGCTGAGGTGGGCAGATCACCCAGAGGTCAGGAGTTCGAGACCAGCATGGTCAATATGGTGAAACTTTACTAAAAATACAAAAAAATTAACCGGGTGTGGTAGCGGGCGCCTGTAATCCCAGCTACTCAGGAGGCTGAGGCAGGGAGGCTTGAACTTGGGAGGCAGAGGTTGCAATAGGCCAAGATCGCACCATTGCACTCCAGATGGTGTGACAGAGCAAGACTGTTCCAAAAAAAAAAGACTTGAGGCCAACTTGAAGAGGCTCCCATTGGCCAAAGATGGGACAATCTGAACATCAAAAGGAATAATAACTTTAAAGAATCCAGCATTTATCCTACCTTTCCCATACTTCTACATAGGCAAATACTCAGTGAGAAGCTTTTCTTCATAGAAGTACTCTAGCAAACGGCTGGGTGCGGTGACTCACGCCTGTAATCCCAGCACTTTGGGAGGCCGAGGCGGGCGGATCACCTGATGTCGGGAGTTTGAGACCAGCCTGACCAACACGAAGAAACCCCGTCTCTACTAAAAATACAGAATTAGCCAGGCATGGTGGCGCATGCCTGTAATCCCAGCTACTCAGGAGGCTGAGGCAGGAGAATCACTTGAACCTGGGAGGCGGAGGTTGCAATGAGCTGAGATTGCGCCATTGTACTCCAGCCCGGGCAACAAGAGTGAAACTCCATCTCAAAAAACAAAACAAAACAAAAAAAAACCCAAAAAAGTACTCTAGCAAACAAGGAAGAGAGAATATCACCATTTTGCAAGCTTTAATAAACTCACCACTTGAGGTATTAATCAGGGGTTGCTGGCAACCCCAAAAAAGAGACAACCAGACACTCACTACTACCACTTCCTTTTTTTTTTTTTTTTTTTTGAGACGGCGTCCCACTCTGTCGCCCAGACTGGAGTACAATGGCGTGATCTCGGCTCACTGCAACCTCCGCCTCCTGGGTTGAAGCGATTCTCCTGCCTCAGCCTCCCGAGTAGCTGGGATTACAGGCGCCCGCCACCACACCCAGCTAATTTTTTGTATTTTTAGTAGAGACAGTGTTTCACGGTGTTGGCCAGGCTGGTCTCGAACTCCTGACCTCAGGTCATCCACCTGCCTTGGCCTCCCAAAGGGCTGGGATTACAAGTGTGAGCCACCACGCCTGGCCAACTCAGTGCTATTATTTCATCTCCTACCACTTAAAGTTTTTTCTAAACAGGAGAATTATAAACCAAGTCTCAGATAGCATAAACTTATGTATCTGTCAGAGAAGGATTGTTTTAAAAAGAAAAATATAAACACCATTATCACACCCAAGAAAATTGTAAATAACTCCTTGATATCATGTAGTGTTTTTTTTAAATGTGATAATGGTGTGGTTATTAACAAAAGATCCTTAAATATTTCCAGATTAAATGGTATCTGCTCTCTGCCTTGCAATAATATTCAAGGAGGCCAGGCGATGTGGTTCATGCCTATAATCCCCATATTTTGGGAGGCTGAGACAGGAGGATCACTTGAGCCTGGGAGTTTGAGAGCAGCCTGGGCCACATAATGAGACCCTGTCTCATATATTAATAAATCAATTTAAATAAATAACTGAAATAATACGGAAGGGCAGTATTAGTGGATGAGGTGGGACAGGCCAAAGGTTGGCTGTTGTTGGTGCTAAATCAATTTAAATAAATAACTGAAATAATATGGAAGGGCAGTATTGGTGGATGAGGTGGGACTGGCCAAAGGTTGGCTGTTGTTGGTGCTAGATAATCAGTACACGGAATTAGTACTATTAATTATATGTCTGTTTTTAAAATTCTCCATTAAAAAAAAAAAAAGCATAAAATAACCAAAACGAGGCTGGGTGCAGTGGCTCACAGTTGTTATCCTACCACTTTAGGAGGTCAAGGCAGGAGGACTGCTTGAGGCTCGGAGTGCAAGACCAGCTTAGCCAACACGGTGAGACTCTGTCTCTACAAAAAAATTAAAATTAAAATTAAAAAAAAAAAACTGCCCCTTCTCGGGGTCATGATGGGCAGCAAGATGGCGTCTGCCAGTAGGGTCGTTCAGGTAGTCAAACCACACACTCCATTAATAAGGTTTCCTGACAGAAGAGACAATCCTAAACCCAATGTGTCGGAAGCTTTGAGATCAGCAGGGCTACCATCTCACTCTTCTGTAATTTCACAACATTCTAAGGGAAGTAAATCACCAGATTTGTTGATGTATCAGGGTCCACCAGATACTGCAGAAATAATAAAAACATTACCTCAGAAATACAGAAGGAAACTTGTGTCTCAAGAAGAAATTGAATTTATCCAACGTGGAGGTCCTGAATAACCATGGTGGCTGCTGTTTGTCATGAGACATTAGAATTGTCTTTACAATAAAGGACTTCCAAAATGACAGATGAGAAACTGTATATTAAACACCTTTAATAAATACTATGAAAAAAATGAAATATAGAAAATTTAGATGGACACTTGTATTTCCTAATTTATGTATCTTGGTCAGCTTCTCCACAAGCTTACCTAATTATTTATACACTTTATACTTATTAAAGTATACATTTTTAAATGTTAGCCTATTAATTTACTCTTGATTATCAAACATTACCAGTGTTGAACTATTAAAAGCACATAATGTATAGTAAACTATCATAGGATTCTTATAATTTCACTTTTCTTTCTGTTTAGACATGGAAAAATTTATCAGTCAGAATTGCTGTTTTAGGTACATGATTTTCCTGAAATTGGGTGAGGATCAGTGAAATAATGACTCTATTACTTGTTCTTAATTCTCTGTTCTCTAATGTTTTTTCATTC
>NW_016807614.1:306604-319977 GCF_001698545.2 Rhinopithecus bieti | reverse complement strand
AAAAAAAAAAAAAAAAAAAAAAAAAAAAGAAATATTTACAGGCACTGTCAGTTGGAATTTTTGTCAAGTTGATAACAATGGGATATTTTACACAATCATATCAACACATAAAAGATTTCTTATAAACATAGATATTAGACAGGAAACAAACCGCAATAGATCACATCTAACATATATTTTAGTTTGGTTTTCAAAAATCCATAAATACTCTAAGTTTTAAAAGTCTATTTTAGGTTAATTTTGATATCTGACAGTACAGATGTGGCAGATTCCATAAAGACCTTTTCCTTCCTGGTAACAAAGCCCATTTCTGAGAGAGTAAGATACTATTGCAGCCTCAAGGAATAAATTGTTTGATCTAAATAATTTTCATTTCCCTGGATAGTGATTTGTCTAGAAATCATCATTTGACTTAGTTCTGACCAAAGACATGTAAAGACATCTTCCAACTGGGATGTCTGGAAAAGTTTTTACTTTCCTAATTTAAAAGGGAAGAGTCTTGGCTGACTAGCTCTTGTCTCTTTAACTTTTCTCCTAACTAGAATGATCATTAGGCTGGAAATACACAGCCACCTATGATCCTGAAGCAACAATTATAAAGATAAACACCAGCGTACGAAAGACGGTAGAACAGAAAGAAAGTGCCTGGGTCCCTAACTATAGAAACAGTAATACTTACTTTGGACAGTCTACCCTGTAGAGTTCTTGTATATGAGAAAAACAAACCCCAATTTGCTTAATCCAGTATAGATTTTTGTTTCTTGTAGCTGAACATATTCCTGATTCAATGAAAGGCATCAAAAATATAAACACTGAATGAAAGCAAGCACCACAAATGTCCACTTCATAAGTGCAAAGGGGCTAGAAATAAATCTGAGTGAACATAAGACAACCAAATTAGGAAAGAAGAATATTTATTATACAAATATAAAAATCTATACATTCTTAGCTGATGATATATACTTAATCAAAAAGTCTTTTAATTTGGATATATGCATCATTTCCTTCATTGTCGTGTCTCTGCTTCTCAGATGTATTAATCCATTCTCCAAAGTAGTTTCAGTTATCAAAACTGTGAAGAGGATACTCATTTCATCATACCTAAGAACAAAGTAGTTAAACAGACACATGAGCACAAATGTAAATGATCAATTCCTCCACGTTGCCAGCTGTCATGCCAGTGTCCATGCACTCTCAAGAGTCACAAACTCAGGCAGGGCTTGAGGGTGGATCAAAAAAATCCAACATTTGTAAAGTTCTGAATCGTATTTAAAGTAAAAATTTCAGACAGTTTCTAACTTATTGCTAGAGCTGAAAAGTCATAAAATCAAATCAAATCTGAGAATAAACACTGGAACCTCAACACATCATTTGGGGTGATAACACAGATGAACCTCATAATCTCCGCCTTTTGGTTCTTGGATGCAATCCGAGAACAATTATTTTAGACGGAAGTCTCTTACAATAAACAATATTATAATAAAGATGCAATTTGGTATAACAAATTATACCAAAATCATGTTTCATTTATTACTGAGTATGCTAGCTTATAGCTTCTAGTTCAGCAATAACCAAACAGACAGACGCACAGCTGACCTTCTGTATGCTTACCAAGTCACACTATCTCATTACTGTTTATTTCTTTTGTAGGACTCCATCAGAAACTTTTTATATCTCTGTTTATTTGTTTATTGTCTATTTTGTCCTCCTAGAACATAAGCTTAACAAGAATAGTATGGCCAGGCGTCGTGGCTCATGCCTGTAATCTCAGCACTTTGGGAGGCCGAGGTGGGCAGATCACGAGGTCAGGAGTTCGAGACCAGCCTGGCCAACATAATGAAACTCCATCTCTATTAAAACTATAAAAAATTATCTGGGCATGGGGTGCCTGTAATCTCAGCTAGTAGGGAGGCTGAGGCAGGAGAATTGCTTGAACCCGGGAGGCAGAGGTTGCAGTAAGCCGAGATCACACCATTGCACTCCAGCCCGGGCGACAGTGTGAGACTCTGTCTAAAAAAAAAAGAATAGTAAATTTTTCTATCTTGTTCACTACTATATCAAAGTGCATAAAATATAGTAGGTGCTTAATAATATTTTCATAAAAATATCCTGGGACAATAAAACCTTTACCATATAAAGAACAATTGCAACTTGATAATGTCCACATGGCTCAAAGGATAAGATTTTAGAACCTGAGAGGACAAGAAAGTTCAAGTGCTGCCCCTTCATTTTATACTTAATAAAACTATTAGATGCTCTAATAATAGAAAACTACTTTTCTTTGGACATCATCTGAAAGGTGTATTTTTTTTTTTTTGAGAA
Organism: Rhinopithecus bieti; assembly: GCF_001698545.2. Taxonomy (NCBI): domain Eukaryota; kingdom Metazoa; phylum Chordata; class Mammalia; order Primates; family Cercopithecidae; genus Rhinopithecus; species Rhinopithecus bieti. Next base: position 317,655 of record NW_016807614.1, on the reverse strand, counting down.
GGAGTCTTGCTCTGTTGCACAGGATGGAGTGCAGTGGCTCGATCTCAGCTCACTGCAACCTCTGCCTCCTGGGTTCAAGTGATTCTCCTGCCTCAGCCTCCCAAGTAGCTAGGACTACAGGCACAAGCCACCATCGTTGGGTAAATTTTTGTAATTTTAGTAGAGACGGAGTTTCGCTATGTTGGCCAGGTTGGTCTTGAACTCCTGACCTCAGGTGATCCGCCACCTCGACCTCCCAAAGTGCTGGGATTACAGGTGTGAGCCACTACGCCTGGCCTGGAAGGTATATTTTAACAAATTTTCAGAGAACTGAAGATCAAAACACAATGCTTCACAACTTTTCACCCAAAAGATACGCATTCAACGCAAAAAGTTTTAAAAAAACAACAAGAATGGATTACTTTATTTAAAAACAACAATTAATGAAATAGCATGGGGTGAGACTAGACACAGAGAGCTCAATTAGGAGATGATTTCTTTTTTTTTTTTTTTTTTTTTTTGAGACGGAGTCTGGCTCTGTCACCCAGGCTAGAGTGCAGCAGCCGGATCTCAGCTCACTGCAAGCTCCGCCTCCCGGGTTCACGCCATTCTCCTGCCTCAGCCTCCCAAGTAGCTGGGACTACAGGCGCCCGCCACCTCGCCCGGCTAGTTTTGGTATTTTTTAGTAGAGACGGGGTTTCACGGGGTTAGCCAGGATGGTCTCGATCTCCTGACCTCGTGATCCGCCCGTCTCGGCCTCCCAAAGTGCTGGGATTACAGGCTTGAGCCACCGCGCCCAGCAGGAGATGATTTCAATAATCCAGGCAAGAGATATTGTTGACTGTAGCTTGGGTAGTGGCAGTGAAGACAGAGATGGATTTGAGATACATTTAGGAGGCAAGCTTACAGCATTTGGTGATGGACTGGATGTAGAGTATAAGGAAGAGGGAGGAGTTACGGATGACAGCCAGTTTCTCTGTCTTGAGCAACTGGGTGAACAGAGGTGCCAATCCCTTAGAAGACTAGAATAGACTATCCCTCCAGAATAGAATTCCTTTCCACTCAGTCTCAGAATGGACCACAATGCCAGCAAAGACAGGCATTCCACTCATATTCCTTCAGTCTTGATTCAACACATGCTGTCTACATACATACTTTCATCCATAAGTGGATAAGCTGAGGTATACAAACTTCATGCCATTAAGTCTTGGAACTGCACATAGTAAGTGCTCAAACACACTTTGCTGAATCCTGTTCCCTGCTGTAAAATGAACTAGGTATACATAGTTCTGTAAAAGGGGAAGTGAGGAATAATTTAAAATTATATTTTATATATAAATTTAGAAGAGATTTGTTTCTGTAATTCCTAAAGAAACATAATCAAAAACTGTTGAAGAAATACAGTCTTTAATGATAATACAATTCTTACTTTGAATAAAGTTGTTCCAATGAGGACTGCATAGTTTCCAAATAACCAGGCCACACAGAAATTCCATTTTCTAGTAACTCATTAAATAGCCCTTGACAAACCTAGAAAGAAATAGAAAAACTTCAAATATGAAAGAAATAATGGTAGTTAGAGTGATTATCCTATTTTTGTGAAGCCACAGATCACCCTCTTCAATCTCTAAAATGGGTATGTTGCTTTATGTGATGTTAATGTTTATAACTTCCATATCATATACTTTATAAATTGTATACTTCTGAAAATGAAGTAAGCATTGCAAAGCTGAGTACTAAATGCCAATCTTCTGAGAAATTTGTATACCAAATAAGAATTTTTATTATCATCATTCAAAACACAAAATCAAAACAGATTCTGTCAGAAAAAAAACCAGGAGATCCAAAGGGCTGTATGAACTCAGAGCCCTCATCTGAGAGGTGAGACCTGAGCCCTAGGTTATAACACCAAGTCAGGAAGAGGAAGAAGAGCCAGGAAAGAAAAAGGATGAGGAAAACGAGAGTAGTACTCCAGAAGCCAACCATGGAAAATGTTTCAAGACTGATCAACCAATTTCACTGGAATGCTGGAGACAAAAGCTTGACTGGAAATACAGAAGTAATGATGAATACATGACATAGTAAACTTTACTGTTTTCTTAACAAGCAATAGGGAAGCAAAACAAAGCATAATTTAAAACCCCCTTAACAGTCTAGCACCAACAGTCCAGAGCAGGGTTCCTTACCTTGGCACTGCTGACCCAGGGTGTTTAGCAGCATTCCTGGCCTCCAGGAGAGGCCCGCAGCACCCTCCCACTCTTAGGACAACCACAAATCTCTCCAGACATTACTAAATGGTGACTGAGCTACAGCACCCTAGGAGTTTCCTAGTTGTAAGTATATTAGGGAGGCTGCCATACCCTGGGAGAAAACGTGGGACATAAGCCATATCTTCTTCTTTGAGTTCACTATCTCCCATCTTCCCAGACCTCTCCACAGAAGCCAGGGTCAGAAAGCAGGGGGACTCTCAAAGCCTTTAAATCTTTTTAGTGTCCACGTTCAGGTCTGGACTGGGTCTCAATTACCCAGACAGAAATGATGACTGCTGAAGGAGTCTCTGGAACAAAATGAAAGCCATCCCCCACGGCTTTTCTTAAGAGTATTTAATCATCAGAACAAATTAGAAAAATCAAAATAAAATTATATATCTAGAATATTTGAATATAGTCAGTTATCAAAAGTGTTAAGTTCAAAGGGGAAAGGCTAGGCACGGTGGCTCATGCCTGTAATCCCAGCACGTTGGGAGGCCGAGGTGGGTGGATCACTTGAAGTCAGGAGTTAGAGACCAGCCTGGCCAACATGATGAAACCCTGTCTCTACTAAAAATGCTAAAAAAAATTAGCCAGGTGTGGTCACCTGTAATCCTATCTACTAGGGAGGTTGCGGCAGGAGAATTGCTTGAACCTGGGAGGCAGAGGTTGCAGTGAGCCGAGATCGTGTCACTGCACTCCAGCCTGGGTGACAGAGCGAGACTCCGTCTCAAAAAAAAAAAAAGTTCAAAGAGGAAAGAAATAATTCACTAACATCTGTACAAATATTTTAATTACTATGTCTACTCACACACTAAAAAAATGAAACTATGAATGGACATGAACAGCAAACCCACTGAATTATATTCAGCTTCTTTAACACACTTCAAAATTATATATAATCACAGTACTTACCCACAGTTATTATTTAATTAAAGTTTTTTTGTTTTTTTCCCTGAAACAGGGTCTTGCTCCGTCACCCAGGCTGGCGTGCAGTGGTGCGATCTTGGCTCACTGCAACCTCCACCTCCCGGGTTCAAGTGATTCTTGTGCCTCAGCCTCCTGAATAGCTGGAATTACAGGCACACACCACTATGCCCAGCTAATTTTTGTATTTTTAGTAGAGACCAGGTTTTGCCATGTTGGCCAGGCAAATTAAAACTTTTTTTTTTTTTGAGACGGAGTCTGTCGCCCAGGCTGGAGTGCAGTGGTGTGATCTCAGCTCACTGCATCCTCTGCCTCCCGGGTTCAAGTGATTCTCCTGCCTCAAGTGAGCCTCCCGAGTAGCTGGGATTACAGGTGCGCGCCACTACACCCAGCTAATTTTTGTATTTTTAGTAGACGGGGTTTCACCATGTTGGCCAGGATGGTCTTGATCTCCTGACCTCGTGATCTGCCCGCTTTGGCCTCCCCAAGTGCTGGGATTACAGGTGTAAGCCACTGCACTCGGCCTAAAACATTTTAAAAAGCAAATGAATCAAAATAAAATTTTAAATGGCAAGCTATCAAGTTTAGAGTAATGGTTAGGTTGAGCATCCCTAATCAGAAAACCCAAAATCCAAAATGCTCCAAAACCTGAAACCTTGAGTTCAAAGGAAATGCTCATCAGAACATTTAAGATTTTGGATTTTTGGATTAGAGATGCAAATATACCAAAAAAATCTGAGATCCAAAACAGTCCTGGTCCAAAGTGTTTTGGACAATACTCAACTTGTAATTAAAATCATGACATTTAAACTCATTTAACTCACCTGCCTTAGTTCCAATGTGGGGCCTCTTCCTACATCCAAAGCAACCTTAATAGGGGCTAAACAAGGGTGAAGTTTAAGGACCTAAGGCAATTAAATGGGGGAAGGAGAAGATAGGAAAGGGGAAAAAGCATAGTTTGTTTATAACAAAAGTTTAAATATAACACAAGTATTAACAAACACAGTTTCTTAACAGTTACAATTTTCTGTGTGAAAATAGAAGTTAGCTGAGGTCATAAAAACACCACGTAATAACATATTCAGCTGCCCTCCAGATTTCTCCACTCAGATGTTTGCCAGGAAGAAATTAAATTGGCCAGGCATGGTGGTGCATGCCTGTAATGCCAGCACTTTGGGAGGCTGAGGCAGGTGGATTCCTTGAGCTCAGGAGTTCGAGACCAGCCTGGGCAACACGGTGAAAACTTTTCTCTACCAAAAAAACAAAAAAAAAATTAGCTGGGTGTGGCACACACCAGTAGTCCCAGCAACTCAAGTGGCTAAGGTGGGAAGAATGCTTGACCTGGGAGGTCAAGGCTGCAGTAAGCCCAAGATCATGCCACTGCATTCCAGTCTGGGGGACACAGTGAGATCCTGTCTCAAAACAAACAAACAAACAAACAAAAACCAAAGAAATTAACTTGAGACCCTCCCATTTTCTGACAACTCCCTCAGTCAAAATGCTTCTTCCAAGCATCACTTTGGACCCCACCAGCCAGGGCCACGTGGTTTAGCATTTCAACTTTCTCTCTCTTGTCAAAACTTACTGCTCCTCTCTTTTTATATATATTTTTTTGAATTAAAAAATTAATTTTTTTTTTTTTGAGACAGGGTCTGGCTCTGTTGCCCAGGCTAGAATGCTCCACTCACTGCCTCACTGCAACCCCCATCTCTGGGCTCAAGCCATCCTCCCACTTCAGCCTCCTAAGTAGCAGGGACTACAGGTGCACGCCACCATGCCCAGCTAGTTTTTAGTATTTTTTTTGTAGAGACAAAGTTTTGCCATGTTGCCCAGACAGACTGGTCTCCAACTCCTGACCTGAATGATCCACCCACTTTGGCTTCCCAAAGTGCTGGGATTACAGGTGTGAGCCATTCAGCCCAGCCTGTTCTTCTCATTCATTAATTCATCCAACAAACATTTTAATGCCTCTGATACCAGGAAGAGTTCCAGGTGCTAGGGGCAAAAATCTCTGTCTCGTGGCAGGGAGAAACAGACAATACAAATAAGTAAATAATATATGTGAAGGTGGTAGGTGCTAAAAAAGGAAGAAGATGGAACATGCTGGCAAGAGGCTGGGGGAGGTTTTCAGCAACTTTAAGGTGGTCAGAGAAGGTCCTTTTCCTATGGTGACACTTGAGTGGACACTTGAAAGGAGGTAGGGGGACAAGACATGGATGATGGAGAAAGAGCACTCTAGGCAATGGGGAATACAAATGACAGGGCTCTGAGCTGGCAGCATCTCCGGCATGTTCTAGAAATAGCATGGTCAGTGCTGTTGGAGCAGACTGAGTGAGGTGGAGAATAGCAGATCAAAAAGAGGGCTTCAGTTTTTCCTGAGATGAGAAGCTTTCCCGGAGGGCTCTGAGCAGAGGAGCAACACAACATGCACCTTTGAACAGATCCACTCTATCGGGGGAGGAGGGATGGCAGCGGCTTATAGCAGGGTAGTAGCAGGGGACAGGCTAGGAAGTGGTCAGACTCAGGATATGTTTTGAAGTTAGAGTCAAACAGGATTTGCTGATGGTTTGGAAGTGGAGTATAAGAGAAATAAAGGATTCCTTTCTTTATTAGCTACATACCATTTATAAACCCCATCCCCCAGAACAATTTCTCTAAACAGACTTCTCCATGGCTATAGCAGACTAAATGAACACTATATAATAAATCACTTAACTAAGCAGAGTGGTTTCCTACACACTCATGGTTCCCAATCCCAGCTGAACACTCAACTCAACATCACTTGTTAAAACTTTTGATTTGGGGCAGCTTCGTTTTATCTTCCAAGGGTATATGACTATTCCCCACTCGTGCCATTTAAACCCCCACTCTTCCACGTTTAAACTAATAGTGCCTCCTAAATCCCTGAGAAAATAGAGGGTATCAGTAAAATGTCCTTCAAAGGCCAAAAAGCCCAGTAGCCTTTTTATTATCTCACTATCCTTTTTTTCTTCCCTGCTGTTTCAAATAACTCCTTTTCAAGATACATTCCTCTACTTGGGCTCTTGATCCCATCCTGACCCCTCCTGTTTCCTTCATCTTGCCCCATTAGTCATTTATTTTCTCTCCTGTAACTTCAACTTCTCCTCTCAATTTTCTTTGATCCATAAAAATGCTCCAAGTGCATGTTCATGCACTAAAATCAGCCTTTCCAGGCCCACATCTAGCTCCTCTGATCCAGCGACCAGCCATGTGGCACGAGACCAGAAGCCAGATACCTGGGGGCAGAGAGGTCAACAGCACTGGTCACCCTGATCCGGGTCCTTCTTCCTCCTATGTACCAATGCTTCAGCTTCTGATACAAATGGAAGCCACCAATGGAAAGGTTCAGGGGCTAGGAGTCATAGAAACAGCTGTCTGTTCACAGTTAAACAGAAATGCCTTTGGGATTACTTATTAGGGATGCCTTGTTCTATTCTGTGAGAACCTGATTCTTATTCCTGTGGCCAGATTCTAAAAAAACTGAAAAATACTTAGACTACATGCACTAAATTTATTATTCATGGTTTATGTTAGAAACCAAGCACACTAAGAAAAAAAAAAACTCCATATTTTAGTTTCCCAAGTCTACCTCTAAAACATCAACAGCACCTTTCTATGAAGATTCTTCTTTCTTGTAAAGGAGTTCTCCGTCAGCTGGAGAGCATCATAGAGGTATGCCAGCATGCCTCGGTCTAGATCCCCGTTTACAGACAGAACACAAGGAACCACATTTTTTCGTCCATCTCGGCCCTTCACAGAAAACAGAAGAAAATAAAGAATAATTTCACAGTTCTTTTTTTTTTTTTTTTTCCCCTGAAACAGAGTCTCACTTTGTTGCCTGGCCAGGCTGGAGTGCAGTGGTGTGATCTTAGCTCACTGCAACGTCCGCCTCCCAGGTTCAAGTGATTCTCCTGCCTCAGCCTCCCGAGTACATATTTTAGACGTACACAATCAGAATACAAAAGTAAAGTTTCATTTTACAAGGCACCCACTCTGTACCAGGCCTGTGGTAGGCACTGGGCCCAAGAAGACGATAAAGATGCATTCTCTGCTCTCAGTGAGTCCAGTGTTTCATCAGCGAGGCCCAAATGTGAATTTTAAAACTATGGTGATTGGTTGGGCTCTATCAGAGATTCTGAACGAACTCAACTGAAGTGGGACCTAGGCATCAATTTTTTCAACAGCCCTACAGACTATTTTTTTAATGCTTCCGAGCTAAGAGTTAGTATTCAGAAAGGTAACACTTTTTTTTTTTTTTTTTTTTTAATACAGACGGAGTCTCGCTCTGTCACCCAGGCTGGAGTGCAATGGTGTGATCTCACCTCACTGCCACCCTCTGCCACCCGGGTTCAAGTGATTCTCTTGCCTCAGTCTCCTGAGTAGCTAGGACTACAGACGTGAACCACCATGTCCGGCTAATGTTTTTCTATTTTTAGTAGAGACGGGGTTTCACCATGTTGGCCAGGTTGTTCTCAAACTCCTCAGCTCAGGTGATCCACCCACCTCAGCCTCCCAAAGTGCTGGAATTACAGGCGTGAACCACTGCGCCTGGCCTAGAAAGGTAACACTTTAAGTAAAAATTGTTCACTGATTATTGATAAAGTTCAGAAGAGGCCTCAGGGAAAAAAATGGTGTGCTTTAGGGAAAGGGATTTGGAGTATAATTTTCTGAAATGTAAAGTTATTTTCATAAAAAAAATCTTTTAAAAACTTACTTTTTGCATTAAAGCCATAATTATGTAAAATAAACTACATCATAGTACATGTATGAATTAAGTATTGATAAACAGGACTTACTTCTTCCTCTAAATTGAAGAGGAATCATTTTCAAATTCTTAAAAATTTTCCAATCCTAGAAATTTTTTAAGTTTTGGTTAAAAACAGGTTGCACTTCATCTTTCTTTTTTTTTGTAAATTTTTGTAAATCATTGTTCACCTGGATATTCATGTAATTTAAAAAAAAAATAACCACCTTTGGCTAGAGTCACAGAACAAAAAAAAAAAAAAAAAAAAAAAAAAAAGAAGAGAAAAGCCCACAAATTTAAATCCTCAGCTTCTGTTAATTATTCATGATCAACCAGTCTTCATTAATACATATATATACTGACATTTTAAACCTATTTGAATTGCATATGATACTTTAAAGATTCACAAGAATTTGCCCTCAAAGGCAATAAACTTTCTGATACCTGGGACTCTATTCTACCAGTTGTATTTCACACAGTTACAGAACTGATAGTTAATAGGATAAACTGGGCTGGGAGCAGTGGCTCATGTCTGTAATCCCAGAACTTTGGGAGGCCACGGTGGACGAATCACTTGAGTTCAGGAGTTCAAGACCAGCCTGGTCAACATGGTGAAACCCCATCTCTACTAAAAAGACAAAAATTAGCTGGGCATGGTGGTGCATGCTTGTAGTCCCAGCTACTCGGCAGGCTGAGGCATGAGAATCACTTGAACCCAGGAGGTAGAGGTTGCAGTGAGCAGATATTGTGCCACTATACTCCAGCCTGGGTGACAGAGTGAGACTCCATCTCAAAAAAAAAAAAAAAAAAAAAGGACAAACTCAAGTATTGAAAGATTCTGTGGTGCGATTTGAATCAAACAAAATCTAAATCTGAATCTTTAAGTATGAAGAATGCTTTAGGCCAGGCACAGTGACTCACTCCTATAATCCTAGCACTTTGGGAGGCCAGGGCAGGAGGATCACTTGAGCCCAGGAGTTTGAGACCAGCCTGGGCAACATGGCAAGATCCCATCCCTATTTAAAACAAACAAACAAACAAAAAACTGTTTTTAATGTTTTCTAATTTTTTGAAAATTGGATATCCAACAATATCAGGATATCTGGTGGCAACTCTTCTAACAATATCTGATTTCTCACACCATCCAGAACAAATTATTTTCTATCCTAACTGTTCTTCAGCCTTTATCGGTCTGCTTCACTGTTCTCTAAAAAATATATTTGGACATTAACTATAAAATCAACTAAAAACATATACAAAATGGCCTAAGAGGCTGGGTGCAGTGGTTCATGCCTATAATCCCAGCACTTTGGGAGGCTAAGGCAGGAGGATCGCTTGAGCCCAGGAGTTCAAGACCAGCCTGAGCAACACAGCGAGACCCCGTCTCTATTAAATAATTTTTAGAAAGAAATGGCCTGAGAAACATTTCAAGAAAGCATACTAAATGACAGAAATTCTACTTAATATTTTATAACATGGTCAACTAATGATGAATAATTTTGTGAACTCTGGAAACAGAAAAGGAACAATGTCATGGAAGAAAAAAATTTCTGTAATAGGAAAACTCTTCATTAGTGAAAATGATACCAATAAAAGAACAAAATAATCTGGGCTTGGTGGCTACACATGTAATCTTAGCACTTAGAAAGGCAGAGGCAGGAGGACAGCTTGAGCCCAGGAGTTCAAGACCAGACTGGGCAACATAGTGAAACCCCATTCTTCATACAAAAGAAAGAAAGAAAAAAGAACAAAATAAGAGACTAATAGCCACAATACAAAAATCATCTTTAAATCCCTAGTCACAAGGTTGAGCTGTTCTTTAACTATGATAATTAACCAATAAGTTTCATTTGAGAGCTGAATACCCCAAAATGAAGTGTGATGGTGGTGGAGTTAAAGGAAAATGTTCACCAGTTAAGCCTTCTAGTTTTCATTAGTTATTCATATTTAAAATTCCAGCCTGGTCAATATGGTGAAACCCTGTCTCTACTAAACATACAAAAATTAAACAGGCGTGGTGGCGCGTGCCTGTAGTCCCAGCTACTCAGGAGGCTGAGGCAGAAGAACCACTTGAACCTGGGAATTGCAACACTGCACTCTGGCCTGGGCGACAGAGTGAGACGCCGTCTCAAAAAATAAAAAAATAAAAATTAATCTACTTTCTACTCATTATATATAAACTCCTATGTTTTTGCTATGCATTTTTTCTTTTTTTTGTTGAGACATGGTCTCATCCTGTTGCACAGGCTGGAGTGCAATAGCACAGTCTTGGCTCACTGATGATCCTGGAACAATATATTGCTACAAAAGGTAAGGAAGTGCTTGTCAAGACAATGATGGCGATATGTCAAAAGGACACTGGCCAAATCTAGGACAATTTGACCATCAAAATAAACAATGACAGTAACACACTGTAACCTTCTGAGAAAGTAATCTGTGAATCCATACCAATATAAAAAAAAATGGGGGAGAAGGAAAAGCTCTACTCTACAGTATATTGCTGACCAGTAAATCTAGAAGGAATGATGGAATTTGGTTTAAAAAAACAAAAACAAAAAAAAAAAGGAAAGGGGAAAAAAATACCATTGGCAAATCTCATAGTACTAACTGATTTGAGCAAGAATCATCAAGGGATGCTGCAATTAGTAAGGTAAAATTTGGTGACATGGCCAAACATGGTGACTCATTCCTATAATCCAAGCATTTTGGGAGGCTGAGGCAGGAGGATTGCTTCATCCCAGGAGTTTTGAGACCAGCCCAGGAAACAAAGCTAGACCCCGTCTCTACAAATACTAAACAATTAGTCAGGTGCGGTGATATATGCTTGTAGTCCTAGCTACTTGGGAGGCTGAGGCAGGACTGCTTGAGCTCAAGAGTTTGAGGTTGCAGTGAGCTATCACCACACCACTGTGTTTCAACCTGAGCGATAGAGTGAAATCGTCTCAAAAAAACCCTTTAAAGAAAAAAAAAATTAACCATTTGGCAAACCTCACAGTAATAACTGATCTGGGCAAGAATTATCAATGGATGCTGCAACCAGTAATGCAAAATTTGGTGACAAAGAAATTATCTGCATCATCTTAAAGTATCTGCCCACAACACTTATTAATTACTAAATTTTTTTTTTTTTT
>NW_016807614.1:300303-305773 GCF_001698545.2 Rhinopithecus bieti | reverse complement strand
CTTTTTTTTTTTTTTAAACGGAGTCTCACTCTGTCGCCAGGCTGGAGTACAGTGGCACGATCTTGCCTCACTACAACCTCCACCTCCCGGGTTCAGGCGATTCTCCTATCTCAGCCTCTCAAGTAGCTGGGACTATAAGGGCACGCCACCACACCCAGCTAATTTTTGTATTTTCAGTAGAGACAGGGTTTCACCATGTTGGCCAGGATAGTCTCAATCTCTTGACCTTGTGATCCTCCCACTTCAGCCTCCCAAAGTGCTGGGATTACAGGCATGAGCCACCACGCCTGGCCATTAGTTAATTCATAAGTACAAAATATTTATTAACTTTACATTGGAGAAATCTGGTAGACACAATCTTAACTAAATGATAAAAGTTAACATCACCAGTTAACACTCCTCATGACACACTGAGAAGAGAGTAGCACCACTTCTGTAGTACTCCCGATGAAAATACATAAATCACGTGGAAACAGCAGACAGATCCCAGTCAAGGCATATTTTACAGACTAACTAGACTGTACTCTTCAAAAATGTCAAGGTCACGCAGGACAAGAGGAATTATTCATTTGAAGGAGAGTAAAGGCATATGACAACTACATGAAAGATAAGATCTTGGACCTACAAAGGCCATTATTGAGAAAATCAGTTCAATTTGTAGGGCTCGGTGGCAATACTGGATTACTGTTAATTTCCTGATTTTGATGGTTGGATTGTAGTTATGTGAGTGTCTGCATCTGAAAAATACATAATGAAGTATTAAGGGGTCATGGAACACCATGCTTGCACCTTATTCTCAAATGGTTCAGAAATGATTATAAGAATCTGGGTAAAAAATACATAGGAGCTCGAGGTAAAACATACATGTAATTTAGATACATTGCCAGGATACATGTGTAAAAGTTCTTGATCTCCTAGGTTCCACAGGGTTTCTATTGGCTCCTTTCCCCAGGGAAAACTGTAGTAAAGTTTGTTTCCTTTCCTGCCTTCTTCATCCTGACAGTCACTGCTGCTGAAGTTAGATGGACTCATGGCAAACTGGAAAAGAAAATTTAGGTTTGTCTTAACATATAAATACATGCTAATTTAACTCTACTCCCACAATTATCTGTAAGAATTTAAATTGTCTGATACTTTTTAATTCAGCAAATGTGTGAAACTAGTCAAGTCCCGAATACAAATTTTAAAATATATTCTAATTTAATTTTTTTTTTTTTGAGATGTGTCTCATTCTGTTGCCCAGGTTAGAGAGTGCAGTGGCTATTCACAGGTGCAGTCATAGCTCACTGCTGCCTCCTACTGCTGGCCTCAAGCAATCCTCCTGCTTCAGGATTCAGAGTAGCTAGGACCACAGGTTGCTGAAAATTAATTTTTAAAAAGTGAAAATAGGGCAGGGCGCGGTGGCTCACGCCTGTAATCCCAGCACTTTGGGAGGCCGAGACGGGCGGATCACGAGGTCAGGAGATCGAGACTATCCTGGCTAACACGGTGAAATCCCGTCTCTACTAAAATACAAAAAACTAGCCGGGCGAGGTGGCGGGCGCCTGTAGTCCCAGCTACTTGGGAGGCTGAGGCAGGAGAATGGCGTAAACCCGGGAGGCGGAGCTTGCAGTGAGCTGAGATCCGGCCACCGCACTCCAGCCTGGGCGACAGAGCAAGACTCCGTCTCAAAAAAAAAAAAAAAGTGAAAATACTGGCTGGGCGCAGTGGCTCACACCTGTTATCCCAGCTCTTTGGGAGGCCGAGGCAGGGGGATCGCTTGAGCTTAGGACTTCGAGACCAGCCTGGGCAACAGAGCAAGACTTCATCTCTACAAATAATAAAAGAAGTTGCAGTGAGCTGTGATTGTGCAACTGCACTCCAGCCTGGGCCAAAGAGTGAGATTATGTCTCTAAAAAAACCAAGATGGCGTCAGTTGTACCAGTGAAGGATGAGACACTTCTAGAGGTCAAACTAGGGGAGCTGCTAAGGTGGATCTTGATGTGGGACTTCAACCCTAGTGGCACTGCTGGACTGTTTCGAAGAGGTTACTACTGGTACTACAACAAGTACATCAACATGAAGAAGGGGAACATCTCAGGGTTTACCACAGTGCTGGCAGCCTATGTGCTCTTCATCTACTGCCTTTCCTACAATGAGCTCAAGCACGAGCGGCTACGCAAGTACCCTGAAGAAGACACACTCTGTACTCTCCCAACAACCTTCTTGGCCAGAGCCCCTCCATAAGGAACACAATCTCAATTGTTGCTGAATCCTTTCATATCCTAATGGGAATTAACCTCCAAATATAAGATGACTGGTACTTGTGGGAAAAAAAACAGTAACAAAAACAGACAACAAAAATAAAAGTGAAAATACTGAGTATATTGCTTAAAGTATTGTTTTTTAGTAGGAAAGAACTACAGAGAAAAAAGTGTTGATGTTATCCAGCCTTTTTATGGCCAATGAGGAAGAGGGGATGTTAACCATGAACTAAACTGGGAAAAAGAAGAAAGTATCACATAGTCCTCATTCTTACCCTTCTGTGAAGTTCTTGATGACTCGTGATTATTCCATACAGTTTAAATGGGTATTTGGGGATGTTTGAGTCGGGAAATGGTAACATAACACATGGCGAGACAAAAATGCTTACTTCAACTCTTTTCTTCAGTGAGTACTAAAACCTGATTATCAATTACAGAGCCATTTTGACTAATATGGAAAGTTCATGGAGGTAGGTAGGAAAAGCTGAAGCTGTGACAATGGTCAAGGGTCAAACTCTACATCAGCCAGAAAGGCTAGGTGAGGGCTTTGAATTTTACCTTCTACAGAAAGGCTAATCAACAAACACATCTGAGTCCAACAAATGTTTTCACCAAAGTAACTTTGTAATCTGGAACAATGAAAACCATTACAAAGAGGTTTTTTATTTGTATAACATATTAATAGCTACATACATCAAATAAAATTTCATATATGTCAGAAGAATTACCACTGACACATTAAGACAGTTTATTAACTATTAAAGTTAATTGTTGCAGTACCTTTCTCCACCACTGGAGTCGATGACGTAACCAGAAATCAAGCCATTGGTTTGAAGTTCTCGCAGGAGTAAACCACACTAATGAAGCTTCAGTCTTCTCACCAATTCTTTAGATATAAAAAATATCACGAAGTTAGCTTATCTGAAAATTATATAATCTATCCCAAGTGGAAATGACTGGTTTTTGACTATTTAAACACAAGGCCAAGTTATTTGCCACTTTTTATACCTTTTAACACCATTTGGTATCTGCTTAGTGTCAAAAACAGGATGAAAACACACTCCAATCTGAGCAAGGCCATAAGGTAGCCTCTTGTTTACCAGATCCAGGCAATTAACATAGTGTTCCAAGGCACCTGTCAAAACATAAATCATTGTATACATCTAGTCCACAAACCCAAATCACTTTTGTCAAGAGACACATCAATAGTAGTAATAATGTTAACACAGCAGTACAAGTATCAGACAGATCTTGGCCAGGCTCGGTGGCTCATGCCTATAATCCCAGCACTCTGGGAGGTCGAGGTGGGCAGATTGCTTGAGCTCAGGAGTTCTGAGACCAGACTGGGCAACACAGCAAAACCTCATCTCTAAAATATACAAAATAAGGCAGGCATGATGGTGTGTGCCTTGTAGTTCCAGCTACTCAGAAAGCTGGTAGGTGGATCACTTTAGCCTGGGAGGCCGAGGTTGCAGTGAGCTGGGATGGTGGCACTGTGCTCCAGCCTGGGTAACAGAGTGAGACCCTGTCCTTTTTTTTGTTTTTTTTTAAAAAAAAGACAGACCTTATCGATCACCACTTAATTCTAGGTAGTTTCACCCCGACTTTTTAGTTTGAAGTTTTCTTTTCTTTTTTTTCTGAGATGGAGTCTCGCTCTGTCACCCAGGCTGGAGTGCAGTGGCGTGGTCTCGGCTCATTGCAACCTCCACCTTCCGGGTTCATGCCATTCTCCTGCCTCAGCCTCCCTAGTAGCTGGGACTACAGGTGCCTGCCACCATGCCCAGCTAATTTTTTTTTGTATTTTTAGTAGAGACGGGGTTTCACTGTGTTAGCCAGGATGGTCTCGATCTCCTGACCTCGCGATCTGCCTGCCTCAGCCTCCCAAAGTGCTGGGATCACAGGCATGAGCCACCGTGCCCAGCGAAGATCTTCAAATCTACAAGAAAGTTGAAAAAATAATAAACATCCATATACAGTGAACACTTGTATACCCTTTACCTAGATTCATCAATTATCAACATTTTGCCACATTTTTTTCTTGTTCACTCCCAAATACTGCAGCATGCATCTTCTAAAAATAAAATATTTCCTATATACCATTATAACACCATAAAAAGGGAACCATAATACCACAATATAATCTAACATATGGCGGATATTTTATTTGTTCCAATTTTCACCCCAAATATCTTTTACCGTTCTCTTTCTTTCCAATTAAGATTCATGTACTGCATTCTGAGTAGGTTTCTTTCATCTCTTTGAATCCAGAACATTTCCCCTGACTCCCTTCCCCCTTAATTTTGCTATTAATGATACTAACTTTTGAGTCCAGGTTAGTCACAGATTATCTCACATTTAGAATTTGTCTGACTGTTCCCTTATGATTTAATTTCGGCTAATCATTTTTAGCAAAATACTACATAGTAGATGTGTATATCTTATTGCATCGTAACAGGAGGAACATGCTATCAAGTTATTCCACTACTGATGACACCAAATTTGATTACTTGGTCAAGGTAGTAAATATCCACTCCCCAATAATATCCTGCTCCCCAACAGTATTTCACCCAATATTTTAGAATCTATTGATGACTGTTGCTTGACTCAATTATATCAGGGATTGCAATATTAAGAAATGGTGAACTTTCTAATGTATCTTTCCTTCTACATTTATTCCATAGCTTCTGTAAAAACATAAGCTTTCTCTACCTCTTCCCCCCACTCCCGACCTCTAGGCTCAATTACTTGTTTTTGATTAATACTATCGACTCTTATATTTTAATCAATGTGTTATGATCCATTACCATTAATATGTATCTTAATGTTCAATTTGTCCTAGACGTAGCCAGTGACAACCCTTCTCAAGTCAGCATCTGTGACTTTTTGATATGACCCATTAGTCTTCAAGCAATTCTTTGCTTTTTAGCACCATAAAGTGTTTCAAACTCACCTTGTACTTTCCCTAACCCCAGACCTGGAATCAGCCATTTCTCCCAGTACTGGTTCACCTTAGAAACCAAGATCTGGGCACTAGGTGTGCTCATTGCTACGGAGGGTCATTGCTTCTAGGAACATTCAATGAAGAAAGTTAGGAAATAAATTTTTTTTTTTTTTTTTTTTTGAGACGGAGTCTGGCTCTGTCACCCAGGCTGGAGTGCAGTGGCCAGATCTCAGCTCACTGCAAGCTCCGCCTCCCAGGCTGACGCCATTCTCCTGCCTCAGCCTCC